>NW_028227765.1:0-78979 GCF_978045245.1 Mus caroli | reverse complement strand
GAACCCAGATTATGACCAAAAAAAACCTGAAAAACATGGAAAATTAAAAATACACGCTGTAGGACCCAGAATATGGCGAGAAACCCTGAAAAAAGTAGAAAATTTAAAACTCACACTGAAGGACCCCGAATATGGAGAGAAAACCTGAAAAAGTTGGAAAATGGGAAAATCACACTGTAAGACACAGAATTGCGAAAAAACTTGAAAATGTTCGAAAATGAGAAAATCACACTGTAGGACCCAGAATATGCCGAGAAACCCTGAGAAAAGTAGAAAATTAAAAAGTCACACTGAAGGACCCCGAATATGACGAAAAAAAAACTAAAAAACGTGGAAAATTTAAAATTCACACTGTAGGATGCAGTATATGGCAAGAAACCCTGAAAAAAGTAGAAAAATTAAAAATTCACACTGAAAGTCCACGAATATGGCGAGAAAATCTAAAATAGATGGAAAATGAGAAAATCACACTGTAGGACCCAGAAATGCAAAAAAAAATCTTTTAAAAAGTCCACGAATATGGCGAGAAAATCTAAAATAGATGGAAAATGAGAAAATCACACTGTAGGACCCAGAATATGGCAAGAAACTTTGAAAAAAAGTAGAAAATTAAAAACTCACACTGAAGGACCTGGGATATGGCGACAAAACCTGAAAAACCTGGAAAATTAAAAAGTCACTCAGAAAGACCTGGAATATGGCCAGAAACACTGAAAAATGGGGAAAATTAAAAATTCACACTAAAGGACCAGGAATATGGCAAGAAACCTTGAAATACGTGGAAATGAGAAAATCACACTGTAGGACACAGAATATGACGAAAAAAACGGAAAAACGTGCAAAATTAAAAATTCACACTGAAGGACGCAGAATATGGCGAGAAAACCTGAAAAAGGTTGAAAATGAGAATAATCACACTGTAGGACCTAGAATTGCGAAAAAACCTGAAAAACGTGGAAAATGTGAGAATCACACTACAGGACCCAGAATATGCCGAGAAACACTGAAAAACGTTAACATTAAAAATTCACAATGTTGGACACAGAATATGGCCAGAAAACATGAAAAAAGTGGAAAATTTAAAATTAACACTGTATTACCTACAATATGGCGAGAAATACTGAAAAACGTGGAAAGTTAAAAATTCACACTGAAGTACCAGGAATATGGCAAGAAAACCTGAAAAACGTGGAAATGAGAAAATCACACTGTAGGACCCAGAATATGACGAAAAAAACCTAAAAAACGTGGAAAATTAAAAATTAACACTGAAGGACCTAGAATATTGCGAGAAAACCTGAAAAAAGTAGAAAATTACAAACTCACACTGAAGGACCCAAAATATGGCGAGAAAACCTGAAAAAGGTGGAAAATGAGAAAATCACACTGTAGGACCTGGAATTACCATAAAATTTGTAAAACGTGGAAAATGAGAAAATCACACTGCAGGAACCAGAACATGCCAAGAAACCCTGAAAAAGTGAAAATTAAAAATTGACACTGTTGGTCCCAGAATATGGTGAGACACCATGAAAAAAGTGGAAAATTAAAAATTCACACTGTATTACCCAGAATATGGTGAGAAATACTGAAAAACGAGGAAAATTAAAAATTCACACTGAAGGACCTGGAATACGGCAAAAAAAAAAAAAAACCTGAAAAACGTGGTAATTAGGAAATCACAAGGTCGGACCCAGAATATGACCAAAAAACCTGAAAAACATGGAATATTAAAAATTCACACTGAAGGACTCGGAATATTGAAAGAAAACCTGAAAAATGAGGAAAATTAAAAACTCACACTGAAGGACCCAGAATAGGTGAGAAAAACTGAAAAAACTAGAAAATTAAAAATTCACACTGAAGGACACCCGAAAATGTCGAGAAAACTTGAAAAATGTAGAAAATTAAAAACTAACACAGAAGGACCCCAATTATGGCGAGAAAACCTGAAAAAGGTGGATAATGAGAAAATCACACTGTAGGACCCAGAATTACGAAAAAACTTGAAAAACATGGAAAATGAGAAAATCACACTGCAGGACCCAGAATATGCCAAGAAACCCTGAAAAAGGTGAAAATTTAAAATTCACACTGTAGGACCCAGATTATGGCAAGAAACCCTGAAAAAAGTGGAAAATTAAAAATTCACACTGTATTACCCAGAATATGGCAAGAAATACTGAAAAAAGGGGAAAATTAAAAATTCACACTGAAGGACCTGCAAGAAAACCTGAAAAACATGGAAATGACAAAATCACACTGTAGACCTAGAATATGACGAAAAAACCTGAAAAACGTAGAAAATTAAAAATTCACACTGAAGGACTGAAAATTAAAAA
Organism: Mus caroli; assembly: GCF_978045245.1. Classification (NCBI taxonomy): domain Eukaryota; kingdom Metazoa; phylum Chordata; class Mammalia; order Rodentia; family Muridae; genus Mus; species Mus caroli. Next base: position 76,637 of record NW_028227765.1, on the reverse strand, counting down.
TTCACACTGTATTACGTAGAATATGGCGAGAAATACTGAAAAACGTGGAAAATTAAAAATTCACTTTGAAGGACCTGGAATATGGCAAGAAAACCAGAAAAACAAGTAAAATAAAAACTCACACTGAAGGACCCAGAATATGGCGAGAAACCCTGACAAAAGTAGAAAATTAAAAATACACGCTGTAGGACCCAGAATATGGCGAGAAACCCTGAAAAAAGTAGAAAATAAAAAACTTACACTGAAGGACCCCAAATATAGCAAGAAAACCTGAAAAAGGTGGAAAATGAGAAAATCATACTGTAGGACACAGTAATGGGAAAAAATTATAAAAGTGGAAAATGAGCGAATCACACTGTAGGACCCAGAATATGCCGAGAAACCCTGAAAAACGTGGAATATTAAAAATATACTCTGTAGGACCCAGAATTTGGCAAGAAACACTGAAAAAAGTAGAAAATTAAAAACTCACACTGAAGGAACGCGAATATGGGGAGAAAACCTGAAAAAAGTAGAAAATTAAAAATACACACTGTAGGACCCAGAATATGGCGAGAAACCCTGAAAAAAGTGGAAAATTAAAAACTCACACTGAAGGACCCCAAATATGGCGAGAAAACCTGAAAAAGGTGGATAATGAGAAAATTAGACTGTAGGACCCAGAATAACAAAAAAAACTTGAAAAACTTGGAAAATGAGAAAATCACACTGCAGGACCCAGATTGTGCAGAGAAACCCTGAAAAGGTGAAAATTAAAAATTCACACTGTCTGACCCAGATTATGGCGAGATACCATGAAAAAATTGGAAAATTAAAAATTCACACTGTATTACCCAGAATATGGCGAGAAATAATGAAAAACGTGGAAAATTAAAAATTCACACTGAAGGACCTGGAATACGGCAAGAAAACCTGAAAAAGGTGGAAATGAGAAAATCACACTGTAAGACCCAGAATATGACGAAAAAACTTGAAAAACGTGGAAAATTAAAAATTCACACTGAAACACCCCGAATTTGGCGAGAAAACTTGAAAAACGAGGGAAATTAAAAACTCACATTGAAGGACCCAGAATAGGTGAGAAAAACTGAAAAAGGTAGAAAATTAAAAATTCACACTGAAGGACCCACGAATATGGAGAGAAACCTTAAAAAAGTAGAAAATTAAATATTCACACTGAAGGACCCCGAATATGGCGATTAAACCTGAAAAAAATAGAAAATTATAAACTCACACAGAAGGACCCCAAATATGGCGAGAAAACCTGAAAAAGTGGAAAATGAGAAAATCATACTGTAGGACCCAGAATTACATAAAAACTTGAAAAACGAGGAAAATGAGAAAATCACACTGCAGGACCCAGAATATGGCGAGAAACCCTGAAAAGGTGAAAATTAAAAATTCACACTGTCGGACCATGATTATGGCAAGAAACCATGAAAAAAGTGGAAAATTAAAAATACACACTGTAGGACCCAGAATATGGCGAGAAACCCTGAAAAAAGTGGAAAATTAAAAACTCACACTGAAGGACCCCAAATATGGCGAGAAAACCTGAAAAAGGTGGATAATGAGAAAATCACACTGTAGGACCTAGAATTACGAAGAAAGTTGAAAAACTTGGAAAATGAGAAAATCACACTGAAGGACCAAGAATATGCAGAGAAACCCTGAAAAGGTGAAAATTTAAAATTCACCCTTTTGGACCCAGATTATGGCGAGATACCATGAAAAAAGTGGAAAATTAAAAATGCACACTGTATTACCCAGAATATGGCGAGAAATACTGAAAAACGTGGAAAATTACAAATTCACACTGAAGGACCTGGAATACGGCAAGAAAACCTGAAAAAGGAGGAAATGAGAAAATCACACTGTAAGACCCAGAATATGACAAAAAAAAAAAAAAACCTGAAAAACGTGGAAAAATAAAATTCACACTGAAAGACCCTGAATATGGTGAGAAAACTTGAAAAAGGAGGGAAATTAAATACTCACATTGAAGGACCCAGAATAGGTGAGAAAAACTGAAAAAAGTAGAAAATTAAAAATTCACACTGAAGGACACCCGAATATGGAGAGAAACCTTAAAAAAGTAGAAAATTAAATATTCACACTGAAGGACCCCAAATATGGCGATTAAACCTGAAAAAAAATAGAAAATTAAAAACTCACACAGAAGGACCCCAAATATGGCAAGAAAACCTGAAAAAGTGGAAAATGAGAAAATCACACTGTATGACCCAGAATTACATAAAAACTTGAAAAACGTGGAAAACGAGAAAATCACACTGCAGGACCCAGAATATGCCTAGAAACCCTGAAAAACGTGAAAATTAAAAATTCACACTTTAGGACCCAGAATATGCCAAGAAATCATGAAAAAGGTGAAAATTAAAAATTCAAACTGTAGGACCCAGATTATGGCAAGAAACCCTGAAATATAACTAAAAAACTTGAAACACCCCGAATATGGCGAAAAACCTTGAATAACGAGGGAAATTAAAAACGCACATTGAAGGACCCAGAAGAGGTGAGAAAAACTGAAAAAAGTAGAAAATAAAATATTCACACTGAAGGACCCCGAATATGGCGATTAAACCTGAAAAAAGTAGAAAATTAAAAACTCACACAGAAGGAACCCAAATATGGCGAAAAAATCTGAAAAAGGTGGATAATGAGAAAATCACACTGTAGGACCCAGAATTACAAAAAAACTTGAAAAACGTGGAAAATGAGAAAATCACACTGCAGGACCAGAATATGCCAAGAAACCCTGAAAAAAGTGGAAAATTAAAAATTCACACTGTATTACCCAGAATATGGCAAGAAATACTGAAAAAGGTGGAAAATTGAAAATTCACACTGAAGGACCTGGAATACAGCAAGAAAACCTAACAAACGGTGCCCTCTTCTGGCATGTAGTCATATAGGCAGCAGATAGAGCACACACACACACACACACACACACACACACACACTTACATTGAAAACTAATAGTAATAATAACAACAAACAAACAAGCAAGCAAGCAAACAAACAAACAAACAAATATATAAATAAGAAGGAAAAAGAGATCCTGGCTTCTGCCAGGCTGTGTGGGTGGCAAAGGCAGGCAGGCAGAGAGGACCTCTGTGAGTTTGAGGCTACCCAAGCCTACACTGATAGTTCCAGAACAGACTGCCTGGGCTAAACCAAGAGAAATCCTACCTCGAGGCAAAAGAAAACAAAAGCAGAGAAGGTTCTGGCTTTTATTTTACTGATCTGTCTGTCTGTCTTTCTTTCACCAGGCTGGCCTCGAACTCAGAAACTGACTGCCTCTGCCTCCCGAGTGCTCTCATTAAGAGCTTGAGCCACCCCTGAATGTCGGGTTTTCTAAGTCTTACCTTGCTCTTGGTGTCTGTTCTCAGCTGTGAAACCCTAATTAACACATGTAGTCAGTCCTGGGTCAGCCAGAGCTATAGACTGAGGCCTTATCTAAAACCAAATAAAACAACACAAAACAACAAATAGAAATAATAAAATACATAAATTAAGCAACCACATCATATCTTTTCTCTCTCTAGATGGTACTCAAAAATTGCAGCAGTTTGCCTGTGAGACCTCAGCTCTGGACACTGAGGCTGTTTCCCTACCAAGTAATAGGGCTGAACTTGAGGAGCTCTACAGCTCAGTTGTGTCCCCTGTTTTATTAAAAAAAGAGTTGTTTTCAAAGGCTGCAGGTTCTTACCACTGTTGCTTGTTATAGATGAATTATAGCCCTGAACTTTCAATGGTACTTAAAGGCACAGACAGGTGCTTCCTATAGACATAAGAGCCCAAGCCTTGTGGTCATAACCAGTGGTAATAACCTGGGCAGAAGGGTGCAAGGCTTCTTGTGTTTGTAAGTGGTAACAGAAGGCTTTCTCTTGTTGGTACCCTATCACAAGCTACACTGTCTATTCTTTTTCCTGTTTAGTGTTTCCTTGCTTTGTTTTCACTACATAGCTCCTTTCTTTTCATAGCATTGGCTGTCCTGAACCAGGCAGTCCTTGAAATCAGTGATTTGCCTGTCTTGCCTGGATTACACTCTGAGCTACCATCCAGAGGGAAGCAACCTGCTGAGGTTAGACTGCTCTCTCTCCAGGTTTCCCCTATGAACATGCAAATGGCAGTCCTGCCTGGTCTTTCTTTTTTTTTATCCTTTTTAAAAAATGTTTATTTATTTATTTATGTATTTATTAGACATAAGTACACTGTAGCTGTCTTCAGACACTCCAGAAGAGGGTGTCAGATTCTGGAGAATCTAAATCCCTCTTATGGTCTGCATATGATGTACATAAACACAGCCTCACATATACTTCTAAAAATTTAAAGATGGGTGGGGACACTGAAAGGGCTCAACAATTAACAGCATTGTCTCCTCTTCCAGAGAACCTGGGCTCAACTACCAGCAACTATATGGTGGCCCATCTCCAGTTCCAGGGGATCTGATACTCTGTTCTGGCTTCTGTGGGCACAGTATACACATGCAAAACACCCTTACACTAAAATTAAAATACATCATTGAGAGAGAGGAAAGAGGGCTTTGAGAGAGAGAGAGGGGAGGTCATCGTACCTCTTGACAGGTTTGAAAAATCAGAGTTTCATCACTCACACAAATAAATAACTGCAAAATATTTTTTAAACAAACTCTGCCATTTACCTTTAAAAATATCAAGAAAACAAGTAAGTTCTATGAGCAACAGTTATATTGACTCTATCTAAAGGACAGTCATGAGCATATTCTCTAAACAGAAAAAGGTCTGGTAATCTTAGAAATGGAAAAGAGAAACCAAGTATTTCTTCATATAAAAGCATACAGTAAGTGAACATTTAAAACTACAGGAGGCTACAGTGTGGCATGTCGGTGGAAATTTTTCCAACCTTGGGAAAGTCACACGTGAACCCCTTTAAGTTGGGGTTGCAGGGAGGTGATGATTGGTTCCTTCCTATGCTGGTTCTTTTGTGCCTCTTCCTTCCACGATTAGGAAGGTTTGCAATTACATAATGAGGCAGCTCAGCCAAGCCCTTAATTTGGAAATAGGACTAGAGGATAGGATACACCTGAAGACAGACAGCCATTGCTCTGTGTTCTTGATGCTTCAATGGAAGCATCTGGTATTCTGTGTGCAGTGTGATAGGTCCCATTCCAGAGGCATAGGTAAGAACCAGATTCCTGGCACTCTGACCGAAAAGGACCTAGGAGAAGCCCCGATGGTGGGTGTGGATAGGACATTGCCTGAGCCTCCTTTGGCTCAGATCCGTACCCCTGGATTGGTTGGACCCTCACTAGTATCCCCAACTTAACCCTACTGACATCTAGGTTAGTCATTTGAGCCCTAGTTGGATTCCCTTGACATACCTTTTGGCCCAGTATGGACACCCTAAGTCAGCTCCCAGATCCTTTGCACCTAGGCTCAGACTTGACACGCTATGTCTGTTAACAACAAAATCAGGGTGCCAGACTCACAGGAGACATTTCTTACATTTAGATTACGTTCAGTTTGGGGGAAACAGAGGACAACACAGACGTCGGTTGAGGCCAATATACAGTTTAGTAAGCAAATACTGATCAGATGCGCAAAGACCTGCTACAGCACAGGAAACAGGTTTAACCATGCTCCTCCAGTGCCAGCCATGGCTTTGCCTGTCTGCATTGTATTTCTATGATATGCCAACTGAGCAGGTGCTCACCAAGGATTTGCTTTGGGGATGCTTACCCAGTGGTGGTCACAATTAGTAAACTTCTAAGCTAAAGAACATTTCCCCATCTAGCACAGTCATTAGAGCACGAGATTATTAATCTCAGGGTCGTTGGTTTGAGCCCAAAGTTGGACGTGATGTTATTTTAGTTGGGTCTCGACTGGAGACAATGCTGGCACTTCCCAGGTGGGCCCCATGATTGGGGTTCTGATTTCAGTATCTTTGACATTAGAACTGGAAGTAGGGAGAATTTGGTGGTTTTTTTGCTCTGCTTGAAGCAGCACTGGGTGTACTAAATTGCAGTGGGTGCAAGTGTTACAGACTCTACACTAGTTTTGACATTCTCAAGCAATTGGGGCCCTGGGTAGTCTTGGATTACCCTTTTCAGGTAGATCTGAAACTCAATTCTTTTGGTGTTTACTGAATTCAACCAGAGGATTCCAAGATATCCCTCTTAGAAAGACTAGCTGGAGCTTCTCTTTAAGGCTTGTTGGTCCTACCCCTAGAGGATTTTCGCTTAGGGTCTGAGAGGATCTTCCTAGGTTCAAATCTTGGACCAGTCCTCTTCTTTTGCCAATCAAACCCTGAGGATTAAAAGTCAACCTTGGCTCTTTAGAAGGTATGACTAAACAAATGAAAATGGAAATTCGTAAGTACCCAAAGTGGTATTGTTGGTTGGTTTCTTTGGACCTTGTTTTCTGTTTTAGGCAGAGTCTTGTTCCTTTACCTTAGGCTGCTCCTGACAAAGTCAAGGATATCTGCATTTCTAATCTTCATGCCTTCACTTCTTGTGTGCTGGAAAGATAGGCATGTGTATTAATCTGGTGTTCAGGTTGGAACCCAGGCTTAGGCAAGCAATTAGATGAGCTACAGCATCAGCTCATAACTCAAAATGTCCACCAAGAATTGCTGGCATTATTCAAATTAGCCTGAAGGATACAAATATTGGAAAATGTTGGAATTAAAAAAAATCAATCGAGCTGCTCTGGCAAATCATGGAGAACTGGAGGAGGCCTCTAGATGCACCAGCTTCTAGTCAGGTCTTTAGTGTATTTGACATACCCTGAGCTACATGAGAAGAAACACAAATAGCTAAAACAGGATTGTGAGACTAGCTGCAAGACATGTGGCTGGCAAATAAAAACTGCTTTGAAATTTGCCAGTAGCCCTTAAGTGCAAATCTGGTTCCAGATCACTGGCCTTTAATCATCACTAGTTTGCTTGGGTCCAACCCACAGGACCCAAAAAGCAGTCAAGAGCCTGTGACCTCTTCAGATTTGCTGGACTAGCATTTTCAGGTCCCCTGGTGCACAGATATAAGAAAGAAGAGGTGCTGCCAAACATGCCTAGGATCTCAGCTTTGCGAATCTGCCTTGGAACTTCCCTTTTTTCCATAATCTCCATAAAAAGGCAAAGGATTTTACATTTAAGGAGTCCTTGCACTTCGGATAGGAAACATACTCCAAGAACCACAGTCAGCCCTCTGGCCTCTGTAGAGTCCTGACTGAGCCTGGGTCTCCCAGCTCAGTGTTTTGAAATCACAAGGTGGATTCCTGTGCAGAGAATGAATAGATGCTAGTAGGAGGAATGAGTCCTTCTAGGGTTCTGTGAGCTGGAAGGAGCAGTGTGGACTTAACCAAACAAACCTCAGATTCTGCCAAATTTTCACCAATGGGTAAACTGCCAGATACCATTTAAGAAGAGAGGGAGTCCTCTAAGGAGTTGCTTCGGGCATCTCTCCGGGGTGGGAGGCTTGATTCGAACCCTGATACCTCTGGTGCTCTGGTGTCTACACTTCGAGGCTCCCGGCGAATTCTTCAAGGTCCTGAACAGTGGCCAGGCTTCCAAGGTGGCATTCAGTCCTGCGACTGTACGTGTGGGATGCAGAGAAGGCCCTGATTTCTTCTATCCAGCCTTAAAGAATCAGCTGAGCTCTTTCCTTTTTCAGTAGGGGGCTGCCCCAACTTCACTCTCAGCATCACATTCATGTGCTTAACTAATAGGCAAAAGTAACTGTTAGCTACTTTTAGAAGAGGCAAAAGTAGGTGTTAGCTGAAAGAAGAGGTCATTAATAAGGGAAGAACTAAATACATTTAGCTCTTTTGTCCACTGCCCCCACAACCCCGGCCCCCTGGCTGGTTCCCAGGCTGACTTTGAAATCTCCTTAACCTAGCCTCCGAAGTACTGCCCATACAGGAGTGAGTGATATCCATGTCACTTCATGTTTTAAGTAACAACCTCACAAAGGCAAATTTAGTCTATTCGGGTCTACATGGCTGATAAAACCCGGGAGAGGGTTTATTTTTCTTTTTTAAATAAAACAAGCTGTGATGGATCAGCTCCTATCAGTGCAAAAGTCTTTTACTTCCCTCAACTAGAGAGGGAGGCAGAAAACCGACTAGAAGATGGATGAGCAGGAAGGCCAAAAGAAGAGGTGTTGCTTGTTTGACAGTGACTGTGGACTGAAATAATGACTGGGGACCTGGGAGGGTCCAGGGAGAATAATAATTTTAGTGAATTAACCCGGTTAATTAATGGGTGATCTTCGGTGTGAATTTCTATTTAAGAATAAGAGCCAGTTCTGTGACTTCTAACATTCTTTCAAGGTGGGAAAAAGACTGCTGTTGGACTATGATTTGGGCTCCAGCAAATTGGTCTGTGATTTAGGGAGCTCTCTGAAAGAAAGAAAAAAAAAAAACAGATACTTTGAGTCCAAGAACAGAGATTGTTGGGAGAACCTTCCTGGAATAAGCACACGGAAACAACTGAGAGTGGAAGAGAGATGTCAAAGGTGGACCGAAGCCAAGACTGCTCCTGCAAGTCTTTGTAATTTCATTTTATACTTTAAAACCATAAGGTAGGGTGGACAAGCTAGTGTTTAAGTGCTGGCATCAGTCAGCAGGCTGGGAAGGGCACTGGGCAACTGCCTCACCTGGCTCTTTAGGCCTCTCTGGTTCAGGTAGCAAGTGAAGCTGGGCTCTGCAAACAGAGTGCAAGCAACACTTTAATAAACAACTAAGGAAATCAATAAATTGACACCAAATAATTGTTTTGGTAAAGCTAGTTTTACTTCACTATATTCTTGGAACTGGACTTGGAAATGGACTGGTCACTCACTGTGTCTTTGATAACGTATGTCTTGTTAGTGACTCTCCTTTCTTTCCTTTGTCCTTCCATCTTTTTCTATTTCCTTCCACCGTCTCCTCCTTACTCCCATCCTCCTTCCTTCTGTTGCACTGAAGAGTGCAGAGTGGCTATTGGCATGGTTTGTGAAGAATTACACCTAAGAGTACTGCTCCAGGTGTTTGTGTTCTGGCTAGAGTATCAGCTGGCTTTAAACCACAGACAGAGTCATCAACCTGGAGGAGGAAGGGAGAGGAGGTCAAAGGCAGTAATAGAGTCTAAGATGGAGCCAACAGACTGTTCTATTTTCTTATTCGATTGTCTTCTCGACAGCATCTTGGCACACAGCTCAAGATGGACTTGATTTCTCTGCCCCTTGCTCTTTCTTTCCCTCTCCACTTCTCCTCCCATTTTCCCAGGCAGGCTTCACATCCAATACACAACCAAGGATGATCTCAACCCCTCCACCCTTTAAAATGTATTAATCATTTCACTTGTTTATATTTCAAGTATTATCCCCCTCCTGCTCTCCCCTCCCTGAGGCCCAACTTTTCCCCCTCCCCACCCAGCCACTCCCACCTAATCCCTCTAGTATCCCCCTTCTCTGGGGTATCAAGCCTCAACAGGACCAAGTGCCACCCCTCCCACTGACGCCAGACAAGGTAGTTCTCTGCTACATAAGTATTTTTAGTCATGAACCCGCCCATGTATACTCCTTTAGTTGGTAGATTACTCCCTGGGAGCTCTGAGGGGTCTGGTTAATTGATACTGTTGTTCGTCCTGTGGGGTTGCCATCCCCTTCAGCTCCTTCAGCCCTTCCCCTAATTTTTCCATTGGGGTCCCCACACTCAGTCCAATAGTTTCTGTGAGTTTCTCCATCTGTCTTAGTCAGTTGCTGACAGAGGCTCTCAGAGGATACACAGACATACAAGGCTCCTGTCTGTAAGCACATCTTGGCATCAGCCGTAGTGTTGGGGTTTTGTGTCTGTGGGTAAAATACAGTGCTATAGTCTCTGGATGGCCTTTCCTTCAGTCTCTGCTCCATTTTTGTCCCCATATTTCCTTTAGACAGAGACAATATTCGGTATTTTTTTTAAATGGGTGGGTGTCCCCATCCCTCAACTGAGTCCCATGTCCATCTCCTGGATATAGTCCCTTCAGGCTCCATCTCCCCTGCCGCAGACCCTCTGGGTCCCTGTGTCTGCGTGGAACGGGGTCTCTCGTCGCAGGTGTGCAAAGCGTGGATGAGCAAGTGACAAACAGACACACACAGGAGAGGTCGTGTGTATAATCTAAATGTAATTTTACAATTTGAGCTTCAGACTTTTTATACAGAAGACAATAAAGAAGTTGGGTGACATACCCGCAAGGTACAAATGAGGTAACCGGATGCTTAATGATTCTTACACAGAACAGAGGAATGAAAACACAAAGATCGGAAGGAACTGGGCAGTAAAATAATTGAGACAAAGTTAGCCCTATCTAAGGTCAGCTATAGTCTTAGAAGCCTGGTGTGAGAACTTTTCACTCCTAGGGCAAGGGCTTTCACACCCAAGTCATGGTTCTAACTAGGGAGTTCCGTTCTAGCTAACCATCTCATGAATAATGCAATACTCTAAAACCACAGCCGGATCTGCTTCCTAAACCATAGTAAATTCCTGTAATAGGTGTAACTCAGCTATAATACTAAGCATCTATTCTGGTTTCCCCTACGGTCAGAAATTTCATTCTTCCTAGGTGATGGTAGATTCCTGTGAAGGGCAGTGACCTAACTTTTAGTGTAATACCAGGGGCAGTACTGAAATCCAAGCCCAAGGTCTCGCTAAGGACGAACTAGGACTGATGGAACACTGGTTTAGCTATGACAGAATTCAATCTTAAAAGGCACTTATGATAGGAAAATATTAAAAGAGAGCACGTGGATCCATACACTAGACTAACTCGAGAATGAAACTCGGGAATGAAAAATTACTGTATGATTAGGGAACGCTCGACTCCAGGAGGAGAGCTTCTTTGAAACTCTTTGCCTCATGAGTGACTTTTAAGCCTCTCGGCTTGTCCAGTTGACTCGAACAGGGCGTAGCACTCCCCTGTATTTCAGCTGTTGTTATCCCATTGAGTTCTGGGAACCTCTTGAATTCCTGGCATCTGGAAATTTCTAGTGCATCTCCTAGTTCCCCAAACCTCTCTGCTACTTATTCCTATTCATTCTGCTGGTCCTCTAGACGTCTCTCCTGTCTCTTACCATACCTGACCCTGTCCTTCCTTCTTTCTTCCCCTCCCTTTCTGTCTCCCACCCTGATACCCGCTTCCTCAGCCTGCCATGATTATTTTGTTACCTCTTCTAAGTAGGTTTGAAGAACCGACACTTTGGTCTCACTTCTTGTAAAACTTCATTTGACTTTTAGTTGTTGCATGGGTATTCTGAGCTTTTTGGCTAAAATCCACTTATCGGTGAGTATATACCATGCAAGGTTTTTTGGATTTGGGTTACCTCATTCAAGAAAATATTTTCTAGTTCCATCCATGTGCCTACAACGTTTATGATGCGATCATTTTTTAATATCTGAGTAGTATTCCATTGTGTAAATGTACCACAGTTTCTGTAACAATTCTTCGATAGAGGGACATCTGGGTTGTTTCTAGCTCATGGTTATTAAAAATTAGGGTTCAGTGAACACATTGGTGCAGGTATCTTTGTTCTGTGTTGGAGCATCTTTAGAGTATATGACAACACACTGGAGCATGTGAAACCACAGTGGAGAATGTGACACCACAATGGAGAAATGTGACACCACAGAGGAGTAGGGTGACAGCACCGTGGAGCACTGTGACAACGAAGAGGAGCACTGTGACACCACAGAGGAGCACAATGACACCACAGTGGAGGAGTGTGACAACAGAGTAGAGCAATGCAACTTCAGAGTGGAACACTACAGTGCAGCACTGTGACAGCACAGTGGACCACTGTGGCATCAGAGTGGAGCATTGTGACATGACAGTTGAGCACTGACACGACAGTGTAGCACTGTGACAGTGAGGGGAGCACACTTACATCACTGTGGAGAACCTTGTCAGAAAGGTGGAAAACTGTGACACAATAGTGTAGCAGTGTGACACCACAGTGGAGCACTGTGACAACACAGAGCAGCACGGTGACAGTAGAGTGGAGCACTGTGACATGACAGTGGAGCACTGTGATACCACAGTAGAGCACTGATAAACCACAGTGAGCACTGTGACACAACACTGGACCACTGTGATACCACAGTGCAGCACTGTCTCCCCACAGTGAACCACAATGAAACTACAGTGGAGAACTCTGACAACACAGTGGAGCATGTGACACCACAGTGGAGCATTGTGACACCAGAGAGGAGAACTCTGATACCACAGTGGCATACTGTGACACCAAAGTGGAGCATTGTGACAATGAAGTGGAGCACTGTGACAGCACAGTGGAGCACTGTGAGATCACATTAGAGCAGGGTGACAATAGCGTAGAGAAGTGGGACATCACAGTGGAGCATTGTAAAACCACAGTTGAGCAGAGTGACAGAGAAACCCTAAAAAACGTGAAACATAAAAAATAACACTGTAGGAACTGAAATATGGAAGAAAAAGTGAAAATCATCAAATATGAGAAAATCACACTGTAGACCTTGAATATGGCGATAAACCCTCAAAAACGTCGAAAATTAAAAACTCACAATGTAGGACCTGGAATATTGTGAGAAACCCTGAAAAACAGTGGAAATTTAAAAACTTACACTCTACAACCAGGTATATGGCGACAAATACTGAAAAATGTGAAAAATGATAAACTCAAATGGTAGGAACAGAAATATGACAAGAAACCCTGAAAACGTGGAAATTTAAAAACAAACACTGTAGGACCTGGAATATGGTAAGAAACACTGAAAAAACAAAACGTGGAAAATGAGAAACTCATGCTGTAGGAACTGGAATATGGGAAGAAACCCGGAAAAAGGTGGAAAATGAGACAACCACACTGTAGGACCTGGAATGTGTCTAGAAACCCAGAAAGAGGGGAAAAATGAGAAAATCATAATGCAGTACCTGGAATATCGCAAGAAACCCTGAAAAACGTGAAAAATTAAAAACTTTCCCTGTAGGACCTGGAATATAGCAAGAAAACGGAAATTAATTGAAAATGAGAAAATCACACTGTAGGACCTGGAATATGGAGAGAAACCTTGAAAAACGTAGAAATTAAAAACTCAAACTGTAGGACCTAGAATATGGCGAGAAAACCTGAAGAACGTTGGAAAATAAAAATATAACAGTGTAGGACTGGGACATGGCAAGAAAATATGGTGGCTCACAACCATCCGTAATGAGATCTGGCTCCCACTTCTGGAGTGTCTGAGGACAGCTACAGTGTACTTACATATAATAAATAAATAAATCTTTAAAAAAAAAGAAAATGAGAAAATAACACTGCAGGACCTGGTATAAGGCTAGAAACACTGAAAAATGAGAAACTCAAACTATAGGACTTGGAATATGTTGAGAATCCTTGACAAACATGGAAAATTGAAAACTTACACTATAGGACTGGGAATATGGCAAGAAATCCTGAAAATCATGAACAATGAGAAAATCAAACTGTAGAAGCTGGAATATGGCAAGAAACCCTGAAACACGTGGAAAATTAAAAACTCACACTGTAGGTCCTGGAATATCGCAAGATACTCTAAAAAACATGGAAAATGGAAATTAAAACTGTAGGAACTGCGATATGGTGAAAAACTCTGAAAAATGTAGAAAATTACAAATTAAACCTGTAGGACATGGAATATGGCAAGAAAACCTGAAAAACGTGGAAAATGAGAAAATGACACTGTAGGACTTGGAATATAGTAAGAAAACCTTTGAAAAGTGGAAAATAACAAAAAAAAAACTAACAGTGTAGGTCCTAAAATATGACAAGAAAATTTCAAAATCCTGAAAAATGAGAAAATCAAACTGTAGGACGTGGAATATGGCAGGAAGCCCTGAAAAAAATTGAAAATAAAAAACTCACACCCAATAACCTGCAAAGTATGAAAAATGAGAAAATCACACTGTAGGACCTGGAATATGGAGAGAAACACTGAAAGACTTGGAAAATGAGAAACCCAAACTGTAGGACCTGGAATATGCTGAGAAACCCTGAAAAACGTGCAAAATTATAAACTCACACAGTTGAATCTGGAATATGTTGAGAAAACCTGAAAAAGGTGGAAAATAAGAAACTCACTCTGTAGGACCTGGAATATGGCAAGAAACCCAGAAAAAATGGAAAATGAGAAAATAACACTGCAGGACCTGGTATAAGGCTAGAAACACCGAAAAATGAGAAACTCAAACTATAGGACTTGGAATATGTCGAGAAACCTTGACAAACATGGGAAATTGAAAACGTATACTATAGGACTGGGAATATGTCAAGAAAATTTGAAAAATGACAGAAAATGTGAAAATCACACTGTAGAATCTGGAATATGGCAAGAAACCCTGAAACACGTGGACAATTAAAAACTCACACTCTAGGACCTGGAATATTGTGAGAAGAACTGAAAAATGTGAAAAATGAGAAACTCAAACTATAAGAACTGGAATATGGAAAGAAAACCTTAAAATTGTGGAAAATGAGAGAATCACACTGTAGGACCTGGAATATGGTGAGAAATCCTGAAAAACGTGGAAAATTTAAAACTCACACTCTAGGACCTGGAATATGGCAAGATTCCCAATAAAACGTGGAAAACGAGAAACTCACACTGGAGGACCTGGAATGTGGCAAGAAACCCAGAAAGAGGTGGAAAATGACAAAATCACACTGCAGGACTTAGAATATGGGGAGAAAACCTGAAAAAATCGGATAATTAAAAAACCTAAAATAATGAAAAATGAGAAAATCACACTGCAGTACCTAGAATATGGCAAGAACCCCTGAATAATGTGAACAAAAAGAAACTCAAATGGTAGGATATGGAATATGGCAAGAAACACAGAAAACCGTGGAAAATTAAAAACTCACACTGAGGGCTGTTGAGATGGCTCAGTGGGTAAGAGCACCCGACTGCTCTTCCAAAGGTCCAGAGTTCAAAACCCAGCAACCACATGGTGGCTCACAACCATCCGTAAAGAGATCTGGCACCCTCTTATGGAGTGTATGAAGACAGCTACAGTGTACTTGCATATAATAAATTAAAAAAAAAAAACTCACACTGAAAGACCTGGGATATGGCGAGAAAACCTGAAAATCATGAAAAATGATAAAATCTCACTGTAGGACCTAGAATATGGCAAGAAACACTGAAAAACGTGGAAAATAAGAAATTCAAACTGCAGGACCTGGAATATGGCGAGAAACCCTGAAAAACGTGGAAAATTAAAAACTAACATTGTAGGAACAGGAATATGGAAAGAAAACTTGAAAAACGTGGAAAATGAGAAACTCACATTGTAGGACATGGTTTATGGCAAGAAACCCTGAAAACGTTGGAAAATTAAAACTCACACTCTAGGATCTGGAATATGGCAAGAAAACCTGAAAATCATGAAAAATGAGAAAATCACACTGTAGGATATGGAATATGGCAAGAAAAAATGAAAAACATGGAAAATGAGAAATTCAAACTGCAGAACCTGGAATATGCTGAAAAGACCTGAAAAATGTGGAAAATGAGGAACTCAAACTGCAGGACCTATAATAAGACGAAAAACTCTGAAAAACGTTGAAAATGAGAAACTCACACTATAGGACCTGGAATATGGAAAGAAACCCTGAAAAACATGGAAAATAAAATACTCACACAGTAGGATCTGGAATTTGGGAAGAAAACTGAAAATCATGAAAAATGAGTAAATCATACTGTAGGATCTGGAATAGGAAGAAAACCATTAAAAACGTGGAAAATTAAAAACTCGCACTGTAGGACATGGAATATGGCAAGAAACCCTGAAAAAGTTGGAAATTTAAAAACTCACACTCTAGGACTTGGAATATGACAAGAAACTCTGAAAAATGTGGAAAATTAAAATCAAACAGTGAATGACCTGGAATATGGCGAGAAACCCTGAAAAACGTGGAAAATGAGAAACTCACACTCTAGGACCTGGAAAATGGGGAGAAACCCAGAAAAAGGTGGAAAATGAGAAAATCATACTGATGGACCTGGAATGTGTCTAGAAACCCAGAAAGAGGGGAAAAATGAGAAATCATACTGAAGTACCTAGAATATCGCGAGA
The DNA here is from genome assembly GCF_978045245.1 of Mus caroli. Lineage (NCBI taxonomy): Eukaryota > Metazoa > Chordata > Mammalia > Rodentia > Muridae > Mus > Mus caroli. Next base: position 60,530 of record NW_028227765.1, on the reverse strand, counting down.
AACCCCGAAAAATGTGGAAAATTAAAAACTTATCCTGTAGGACCAGGAATAGGGCAAGAAAACCTGAAAATCGTTGAAAAGGAAAAATCACACTGTAGGACCTGGAATATGGCGAGTAACTATAAAAACGTGGATAATTAAAAAATCACACGGAAGGCCTGGAATATGGCAAGAAATCCTGAAAAATGTGGAAAATGAGAAAATCACACTGTAGGACCTGGAATATGGTGAGAAAACTTGAATAAGTCGAAAAATGAGAAAATCACACTGTAGAACCTGGAAAATGTTGAGAAACCCTGAAGAAGTCGAAAAATGAGAATATCATATCTAGTACCTGGAATATGGTGAGAAACCCTGTATAGTCGAATAATGAGAAAATCACACTGTAGGACCTGGAATATGGTGAGAAACCCTGAAAAACTCGAAAAATGAGAAAAATCATACTGTAGTACCTGGAATATGGTGATAAACCCTGAAAAATGCCGAAAATTAAGGTCTCATACTGAAGGACTTGCAATATGGCGAGAGACCAAGAAAAAAAAAAAACGTGGATAATTAAAAAATCACACTAAAGGACTGGAATATGGCAAGAACTCCTGAAAAATGTGGAAAATGAGAAAATCACAGTGTAGGACCTGGAATATGGTGAGAAACCCTGGTTTAGTTGAAAAATGAGTAAATCAAACTGTAGATCCCAGAATATGGCGAGAAACCCTGAAAAACGTGGATAATTAATTATTCAAACAGGGAGGCTGGAATATGGCAAGAAATCCTGAAAAATGTGAAAAATGAGAAAATCGCACTGAAGGACCTGGAATATGGCGAGAAACCTTAAAAAACGTGGATAATTAAAAATCACATTGAAGGCCTGGAATATGGCAAGAAATCCTGAAAAAATGTGGAAAATGAGAAAATCAGATAGTAGGACCTGGAATATGGTAGAAACCCCTAAAAAGTCTAAAAATGAGAAAATCACACTTTAGGACCTGGAATATGGTGAGAAACCCTGTATAGTCCAATAATGAGAAAATCACACTGTAGGACCTGGAATATGTGAGAAACCCTGAAAAACTCGAAAAATAAGAAAATCACACTATAGGACCTGGAATCTGGTGAGAAACCCTGAAAATGTCGACAAATGAGAAAATCGTACTGTAGTACCTAGAATATGGCGATTAACTATGAAAAATGTCGAAAATTAAAAACTCACACTGAAGGACCTGGAATATGGCAAGAAACAGTGAAAATCTTGGAAAATTAAAAACTCACACTGAAGGACCTGGAATAGGATGAGAAATCCTGAAAAATAGGGAAAATGAGAAAAGAACACTGTAGGACTTGGAATAGGGTAAGAAACCCAGTATAGTCGAATAAAGAGAAAATCACACTGTAGTACCTGGAATATGGCGAGAAACCCTGAAAAACATGGAAAATTAAAAACTCACACTGAAGAACTGGAATATGGCGAGAAATCCTGAAAAATGTGGAAAATGAGAAAATCACACTGTAGGACCTGGAATATGGTGATAAACCTTGAAAAAACCTTACACTAAAAATAAAATAGATCATTGAGAGAGAGGAGAGAGAGGGGGTGAGAGAGAGGGGAGGTAATCATACCTCCTGACGAGTTTGAAGACCTGAGCTTCATCACTTACACAAATAAATAAATGCAAAATATTTTTTATAAATAAACTCTGCCATTTACCTTTAAAAATTCCTAGAAAACAAGTTCTATGAGCAACAGTTATATTTACTATATCTAAAGGACAGTCTTGAGCATATTCTCTAAATAGAAAAAGGTCTGTTAGTCTTAGAAATGGAAAAGACAAACCAAGGAAGGTTTGCAATTACATAATGAGGCAGCTCAGCCCAGCTCTTAGGTTGGAAATAAGACTGGAGAATAGGATACACCTGAAGACAGACAGCCATTGCTATTTGTTTTGGAGGCTGAAAGGATACACCTGAAGTCAGCCATTGCTGTGTGTGCTTGATTGTAATCTAGTAATTTTTTTTTTCTTAATTTTAAAAACTTTTTATCCTCTTTCTTTCTTTCTTCCTTTCTTTCTTTCTTTCTTTCTTTCTTTCTTTCTTTCTTTCTCTCTTTCTTTCTTTCAATTATTATTTTTTTCTCAGAACGGGTTTCTCTGTGCAGCCCTGGCTGACTTGGAACTCCCTCTGTAAGCCAGGGTGACCTTGAATGCAGAAATCTGCCTGAGGCTAAAGGTGTGTTCCACAATTGCCTCAGCTCTACTCTAATTCTATGTATGTATATATGTATATATGTATGAATAAAAGTAATATTAATACATTAATATCACTTTTTCCTAAAATTCATGTCATTCCTCCTTATCTTTCTCTCTCACTCCCTGTTTGTGTGCATGTGTGTGTTAGTCTAGGGTACACAGATTAAAGAAATCATATTTCCCACGGATTCTTAGAAATAAACAAGGAAGCCGGGTATGGTGGAACACCCCTTTAATCCCAGCACTTGGCAGGCAGAGGCCGGCAGATTTCTGCATTCCAGGCCATCCTGGTCTACAGAGTGTGTTCCAAGACACCCAGGGCTACACAAAGAAACACTGTCTTGAACGCCCCTCCCTCCTAAAAATAATAAAGAAGTAATAGACAAAAAGCAAGAGAAAAACATGTGGCCATGGCTGCTGGTGGCTTTTCAGTGACTCCTCACCCTTCTGCACTGGATTCAGTTAAGTTCTATTCCACTAGTAGCTGGGAAAGAAGGGGAAGAAACAGAAGCAACCTGGAACAATAGGTCTCGTGACGGCCAGCCACCTCCATCTTGAGAAGGGTGGTCAGTCAGCAGACAAGATGGCTGCCATCCACATGTCGCCTTTCAGCATGGTGAGGTCAATGTGCCAATGTTCAACCGAGTGACAGAACAAGGAAGTAGACATGCAGACAACAGACATGCAGGCACACCACCTCCCTTCCCTTCTGTTGTTTGGTAAAAGACACACAATTTTTATTATTTACATTAAGCCTTGAAAAGCACTCTGACAGCCTCGCTGATATCTACCTTCTATGTGATTAGAATTTCCTTTTTTTTTAATTAATTCTCAGGAGTTGCATGGTGACTTGTCCTAGGTTATGGTGCCCTCTTCTGGCATGTAGTCATATAGGCAGCAGATAGAGCACACACACACACACACACACACACACACACACACACTTACATTGACAACTAATAGCAATAATAACAACAAACAAACAAGCAAGCAAGCAAACAAACAAACAAACAAATATATAAATAAGAAGGAAAAAGAGATTCTGGCTTCTGCCAGGCTGTGTGAGTGGCAAAGGCAGGCAGGCAGAGAGGACCTCTGTGAGTTTGAGGCTACCCAAGCCTACACTGATAGTTCCAGAACAGACTGCCTGGGCTACACCAAGAGAAACCCTACCTCGAGGCAAATGAAAACAAAAGCAGAGAAGGTTCTGGCTTTTATTTTACTGATCTGTCTGTCTGTCTTTCTTTCACCAGGCTGGCCTCGAACTCAGAAACTGACTGCCTCTGCCTCCCGATTGCTCTCATTAAGAGCTTGAGCCACCCCTGAATGTCGGGTTTCCTAAGTCTTACCTTGCTCTTGGTGTCTATTCTCAGCTGTGAAACCCTAATTAACACATGTAGTCAGTCCTGGGTCATCCAGAGCTACAGACTGAGGCCTTATCTAAAACCAAATAAAACAAAACAAAACAACAAATATAAATAATAAAATACATAAATTAAGAAACCACATCATATCTTTTCTCTCTCTAGATGGTACTCAAAAATTGCAGCAGTTTGCCTGTGAGACCTCAGCTCTGGACACTGAGGCTGTTTCCCTACCAAGTAATAGGGCTGAACTTGAGGAGCTCTACAGCTCAGTTGTGTCCCCTGTTTTATTAAAAAAAGAGTTGTTTTCAAAGGCTGCAGGTTCTTACCACTGTTGCTTGTTACAGATGAATTATAGCCCTGAACTTTCAATGGTACTTAAAGGCACAGACAGGTGCTTCCTATAGACATAAGAGCCCAAGTCTTGTGGTCATAACCAGTGGTAATAACCTGGGCAGAAGGGTGCAAGGCTTCTTGTGTTTGTAAGTGGTAACAGAAGGCTTTCTCTTGTTGGTACCCTATCACAAGCTACACTGCCTATTCTTTTTCCTGGTTAGTGTTTCCTTGCTTTGTTTTCACTACATAGCTCCTTTTTCTTCATAGCATTGGCTGTCCTGAACCAGGCAGTACTTGAAATCAGTGATTTGCCTGTCTTGCCTGGATTACACTCTGAGCTACCATCCAGAGGGAAGCAACCTGCTGAGGTTAGACTGCTCTCTCTCCAGGTTTCCCCTATGAACATGCAAATGGCAGTCCTGCCTGGTCTTTCTTTTTTTTTATCCTTTTTAAAAAATGTTTATTTATTTATTTATGTATTTATTAGACATAAGTACACTGTAGCTATCTTCAGACACTCCAGAAGAGGGTGTCAGATTCTGGAGAATCTAAATCCCTCTTATGGTCTGCATATGATGTACATAAACACAGCCTCACATATACTTCTAAAAATTTAAAGATGGGTGGGGACACTGAAAGGGCTCAACAATTAACAGCATTGTCTCCTCTTCCAGAGAACCTGGGCTCAACTACCAGCAACTATATGGTGGCCCATCTCCAGTTCCAGGGGATCTGATACTCTGTTCTGGCTTCTGTGGGCACAGTATACACATGCAAAACACCCTTACACTAAAATTAAAATACATCATTGAGAGAGAGGAAAGAGGGCTTTGAGAGAGAGAGAGGGGAGGTCATCGTACCTCTTGACAGGTTTGAAAAATCAGAGTTTCATCACTCACACAAATAAATAACTGCAAAATATTTTTTAAACAAACTCTGCCATTTACCTTTAAAAATATCAAGAAAACAAGTAAGTTCTATGAGCAACAGTTATATTGACTCTATCTAAAGGATGGTCATGAGCATATTCTCTAAACAGAAAAAGGTCTGGTAATCTTAGAAATGGAAAAGAGAAACCAAGTATTTCTTCATATAAAAGCATACAGTAAGTGAACATTTAAAACTACAAGAGGCTACAGTGTTGCATGTCGGTGGAGATTTTTCCAACCTTGGGAAAGTCACATGTGAACCCCTTTAAGTTGGGGTTGCAGGGAGGTGATGATTGGTTCCTTCCTATGCTGGTTCTTTTGTGCCTCTTCCTTCCACGATTAGGAAGGTTTGCAATTACATAATGAGGCAGCTCAGCCAAGCCCTTAATTTGGAAATAGGACTAGAGGATAGGATACACCTGAAGACAGACAGCCATTGCTCTGTGTTCTTGATGCTTCAATGGAAGCATCTGGTATTCTGTGTGCAGTGTGATAGGTCCCATTCCAGAGGCATAGGTAAGAACCAGGTTCCTGGTACTCTGACCGAAAAGGACCTAGGAGAAGCCCCGATGGTGGGTGTGGATAGGACATTGCCTGAGCCTCCTTTGGTTCAGATCCGTTTCCTTGGATTGGTTGGACCCTCACTAGTATCCCCAACTTAACCCTACTGACATCTAGGTTAGTCATTTGAGCCCTAGTTGGATTCCCTTGACATACCTTTTGGCCCAGTATGGACACCCTAAGTCAGCTCCCAGATCCTGTGCACCTAGGCTCAGACTTGACACGCTATGTCTGTTAACAACAAAATCAGGGTGCCAGACTCACAGGAGACATTTCTTACATTTAGATTACGTTCAGTTTGGGGAAAACAGAGGACAACACAGACGTCGGTTGAGGCCAATATACAGTTTAGTAAGCAAATACTGATCAGATGTGCAAAGACCTGCTACAGCACAGGAAACAGGTTTAACCATGCTCCTCCAGTGCCAGCCATGGCTTTGCCTGTCTGAATTGTATTTCTATGATATGCCAACGGAGCAGGTACTCACCAAGGATTTGCTCTGGGGATGCTTACCCAGTGGTGGTCACAATTAGTAAACTTCTAAGCTAAAGAACAGTTCCCCATCTAGCACAGTCGTTAGAGCACGAGATTATTAATCTCAGGGTCGTTGGTTTGAGCCCAAAGTTGGACGAGATGTTATTTTAGTTGGGTCTCGACTGGAGACAATGCTGGCACTTCCCAGGAGTGCTCCATGGTTGGGGTTCTGCTTTCTGTATTTCTGACATTAGAACTGAAGGTAGGGAGCATTTGGTGGGTCTTTTGCTCTGCTTGAAGCAGCACTGGGTGTACTAAATTGCAGTGGGTGCAAGTGTTACAGACTCTACACTAGTTTTGATATTCTCGAGCAATTGGGGCACTGGGTAGTCTTGGATTACCCTTTTCAGGTAGATTCGAAACTCAGTTCTTTTGGTGTTTACTGAATTCAACCAGAGGATTCCAAGATATCCCTCTTAGAAAGACTAGCTGGAGCTTCTCTTTAAGGCTTGTTTGTCCAACCCCTAGAGGATTCTCGCTTAGGGTCTGAGAGGATCTTCCTAGGTACAAATCTTGGGCCAGTCCTCTTCTTTTGCCAATCAAACCCTGAGGATTAAAAGTCAACCTTGGCTCCTTAGAAGGTATGACTAAACAAATGAAAATGGAAATTCGTAAGTACCCAAAGTGGTATTTTTGGTTGGTTTCTTTGGACCTTGTTTTCTGTTTTAGGCAGAGTCTTGTTCCTTTACCTTAGGCTGCTCCTGACAAAGTCAAGGATAGCTGCATTTCTCATCTTCATGCTTTCACTTCTTGTGTGCTGGAAAGATAGGCATGTGTATTAATCTGGTGTTCAGGTTGGAACCCAGGCTTAGGCAAGCAATTAGATGAGCTACAGCATCAGCTCATAACTCAAAATGTCCACCAAGTATTGCTGGCATTATTCAAATTAGCCTGAAGGACACAAATATTGGAAAATGTTGGAATTAAAAAAAATCAATCCAGCTGCTCTGGCAAATCAGGGAGAACTGGAGCAGGCCTCTGAGATGCACCAGCTTCTAGTCAGGTCTTTAGTGTATTTGACATACCCTGAGCTACATGAGAAGAAACACAAATAGCTAAAACAGGATTGTGAGACTAGCTGCAAGAAATGTGGCTGGCAAATAAAAACTGCTTTGAAATTTGCCAGTAGCCCTTAAGTGCAAATCTGGTTCCAGATCACTGGCCTTTAATCATCACTAGTTTGCTTGGGTCCAACCCACAGGACCCAAAAAGTAGTCAAGAGCCTGTGACATTTTCAGATTTGCTGGACTAGCATTTTTCAGGTCCCCTGGTGCGCAGATCTAAGAAAGGAGATGTGCTGCCACACCTGGCTAGGGTCTCAGCTTTGGGAATCTGCCTTGGAACTTCCCTTTTTTCCATAATCTCCATAAAAAGGCAAAGGATTTTTACCTTTAAGAAGACCTTGCACCTCGGATAGGAAACATAGTCCAAGAACCACAGTCAGCCCTCTGGCCTCTGTAGAGTCCTGACTGAGCCTGGGTCTCCCAGCTCAGTGTTTTGAAATCACAAGGTGGATTCCTGTGCAGAGAATGAATAGATGCGAGTAGGAGGAATGAGTCCTTCTAGGGTTCTGTGAGCTGGAAGGCGCAGTGTGGACTTAACCGACCAAGCCTCAGATTCTGCCGAATTTTCACCACTGGGTAAACTGCCAGATACCATGAAAGAAAAGAGGGACTCCTCTAAGGAGTTGCTTTGGGCATCTCTCCGGGGTGGGAGGCTTGATTCGAACCCTGATACCTCTGGTGTTCTGGTGTCTACACTTCGAGGCTCCCGGCGAAATCTTCAAGGTCCTGAACAGTGGCCAGGCTTCCAAGGTGGCATTCAGTCCTGCGACTTTATGTGTGGGATGCAGAGAAGGCTCTGATTTCTTCTATCCAGCCTTAAAGAATCAGCTGAGCTCTTTCCTTTTTCAGTAGGGGGCTGCCCCAACTTCTCTCTCAGCATCACTTTCATGTGCTTAGATAATAGGCAAAAGTAACTGTTAGCTACTTTTAGAAGAGGCAAAAGTAGGTGTTAGCTGAAAGAAGAGGTCATTAATAAGGGAAGAACTAAATACATTTAGCTCTTTTGTCCACTGCCCCCACAACCCCGGCCCCCTGGCTGGTTCCCAGGCTGACTTTGAAATCTCCTTAACCGAGACTCCAAAGTACTGCCCAAACAGGAGTGAGTGATACCCCTGTCACTTCATGTTTTTAGTAACAACCTCACAAAGGCAAATTTAGTCTATTCGGGTCTACATGGCTGATAAAACCCGGGAGAGGGTCTGGTTAATTGATACTGTTATTCGTCCTGTGGGGTTGCCATCCCCTTCAGCTCCTTCAGCCCTTCCCCTAATTTTTCCATTGGGGTCCCCACACTCAGTCCAATAGTTTCTGTGAGTTTCTCCATCTGTCTTAGTCAGTTGCTGACAGAGGCTCTCAAAGGATATACAGACATACAAGGCTCCTGTCTGTAAGCACACCTTGGCATCAGCAGTAGTGTTGGGGTTTTGTGTCTGTGGGTAGAATACAGTGCTATAGTCTCTGGATGGCCTTTCCTTCAGTCTCTGCTCCATTTTTGTCCCTAAATTTCCTTTAGACAGAGACAATTTTCGGTATTTTTTTTAAATGGGTGGGTGTCCCCATCCCTCAACTGAGTCCCATGTCCATCTCCTGGATGTAGTCCCTTCAGGCTCCATCTCCCCTGTATTTCAGCTGTTGTTATGCCATTGAGTTCTGGGAACCTCTTGAATTCCTGGCATCTGGGAATTTCTAGTGCATCTCCTAGTTCCCCAAACCCCGCTGCTTCTTATTCCTATTCATTCTCCTGGCCCTCTAGACGTCTCTCCTGTCTCTTCCGATACCTGACCCTGTCCTTCCTTCTTTATTCCCCTCCCTTTCTCTCTCCCACCCTGATACCCCCTTCCTCTGTCTGCCATGATTATTTTGTTACCTCTTCTAAGTAGGTTTGAATAACCAACACTTTGGTCTCTCTTCTTGTAAAACTTCATTTTACTTTTAGTTGTCACATGGGTATTCTGAGCTTTTGGGCTAAAATCCACTTATCGGTGAGTACATACCATGCATGGCCATTTGGATTTGGGTTACCTCACTCAAGAAAATATTTTCTAGTTCCATCCATGTGCCTACAACGTTTATGATGCGATCATTTTTTAATATCTGAGTAGTATTCCATTGTGTAAATGTACCACAGTTTCTGTAACAATTCTTCCATAGAGGGACATCTGGGTTGTTTCCAGCTCATGGTTATTAAAAATTAGGGTTCAGTGAACATATTGGTGCGCGTATCTTTGTTCTGTGTTGGAGCATCTTTAGAGTATATGACAACACACTGGAGCATGTGAAACCACAGTGGAGAATGTGACACCACAGTGGAGCATTGTGACACCACAGTGGAGAATTGTGACACCACAGAGGAGTAGGGTGACAGCACCGTGGAGCACTGTGACAACGAAGAGGAGCACTGTGACACCACAGAGGAGCACAATGACACCACAGTGGAGGAGTGTGACAACAGAGTAGAGCAGTGCAACATCAGAGTGAAACGTGAAAAATTAACCACTGTGACCACTGTGAGAGCACAGTAGACCACTCTGGCATCAGAGTGGAGCATTGTGACATGACAGTTGAGCACTGTGACACGACAGTGAAGCAGTGTGACAGTGAGGGGAGCACACTTACATCACTGTGGAGAACTGTGTCAGAAAGGTGGAACACTGTGACACAATAGTGTAGCAGTGTGACACCACAGTGGAGCACTGTGACAACACAAAGCAGCACGGTGACAGTAGAGTGGAGCACTGTGACACAACAGTGGACCACTGTGATACCACAGTTCAGCACTGTCTCCCCACAATGAACCACAATGAAACTACAGTGGAGAACTCTGACAACACAGTGGAGCATTGTGACACCGGAGAGGAGAACTCTGATACCACAGTGGCATACTGTGACACCAAAGTGGAGCATTGTGACAATGAAGTGGAGCACTGTGACACCACAGTGGAGCACTGTGAGATCACATTAGAGCAGGGTGACAACAGCGTAGAGATTTGGGACATCACAGTGGAGCATTGTAAAACCACAGTTGAGCACAGTGACAGAGAAACCCTAAAAAACGTGAAACATAAAAAATAACACTGTAGGAACTGAAATATGGAAAGAAAAAGTGAAAATCATCAAATATGAGAAAATCACACTGTAGACCTTGAATATGGCGATAAACCCTCAAAAACGTCGAAAATTAAAAACTCACAATGTAGGACCTGGAATATTGTGAGAAACCCTGAAAAACAGTGGAAATTTAAAAACTTACACTCTACAACCAGGTATATGGCGACAAATACTGAAAAATGTGAAAAATGATAAACTCAAACGGTAGGAACAGAAATATGACGAGAAACCCTGAAAAACGTGGAAATTTAAAAACAAACACTGTAGGACCTGGAATATGGCAAGAAACACTGAAAAAACAAAACGTGGAAAATGAGAAACTCAAGCTGTAGGAACTGGAATATGGGAAGAAACCCGGAAAAAGGTGGAAAATGAGACAACCACACTGTAGGACCTGGAATGTGTTTAGAAACCCAGAAAGAGGGGAAAATGAGAAAATCATAATGCAGTACCTGGAATATCGCAAGAAACCCTGAAAAACGTGAAAAATTAAAAACTTACCCTGTAGGACCTGGAATATGGCAAGAAAACGGAAATTCATTGAAAATGAGAAAATCACACTGTAGGACCTGGAATATGGAGAGAAACCTTGAAAAACGTAGAAATTAAAAACTCACACTGTAGGACCTGGAATATGGCGAGAAAACCTGAAGAACGTGGAAAATAAAAATATAACAGTGTAGGACCAGGGACATGGCAAGAAATTATGGTGGCTCACAACCATCCGTAACGAGATCTGGCTCCCCCTTCTGGAGTGTCTGAGGACAGCTACAGTGTACTTACATTTAATAAATAAATAAATCTTTAAAAAAAAAGAAAATTAGAAAATAACACTGCAGGACCTGGTATAAGGCTAGAAACACTGAAAAATGAGAAACTCAAACTATAGGACTTGGAATATGTTGAGAAACCTTGACAAACATGGAAAATTGAAAACTTACACTATAGGACTGGAAATATGGCAAGAAATCCTGAAAATCATGAACAATGAGAAAATCAAACTGTAGAAGCTGGAATATGGCAAGAAACCCTGAAACACGTGGAAAATTAAAAACTCACACTGTAGGTCCTGGAATATGGCGAGAAACTCTAAAAAACATGGAAAATGGAAATTAAAACTGTAGGAACTGGGATATGTTGAAAAACTCTGAAAAATGTGGAAAATTAAAAATTAAACCTGTAGGACATGGAATATGGCAAGAAACCCTGAAAAACGTGGAAAATCAGAAAATGACACTGTAGGACATGGAATATAGTAAGAAAATCTTTAAAAAGTGGAAAATTAAAAAAAAACCTAACATTGTAGGACCTAAAATATGACAAGAAAACTTCAAAATCCTGAAAAATGAGAAAATCAAACTGTAGGACGTGGAATATGGCAGGAAGCCCTGAAAAAAATTGAAAATAAAAAACTCACACCCAATAACCTGCAAATTATGAAAAATGAGAAAATCACACTGTAGGACCTGGAATATGGAGAGAAACACTTAAAGACTTGGAAAATAAGAAACCCAAACTGTAGGATCTGGAATATGCTGAGAAACTCTGAAAAACGTGGAAAATTAAAAACTCACACGGTTGGATCTGGAATATGTTGAGAAAACCTGAAAAAGGTGGAAAATAAGAAACTCACTCTGTAGGACCTGGAATATGGCAAGAAACACAGAAAAAGGTGGAAAATGAGAAAATAACACTGCCAGACCTGGTATAAGGCTAGAAACACCGAAAAATGAGAAACTCAAACTATAGGACTTGGAATATGTCGAGAAACCTTGACAAACATGGGAAATTGAAAACTTATACTATAGGACTGGGAATATAGCAAGAAAACCTGAAAAAATCACAGAAAATGAGAAAATCACACTTTAGAATCTGGAATATGGCAAGAAACCCTGTAGGACCTGGAATATGGCAAGAAAGAAACACATGGAAAATTAAAAACTCACACTCTAGGACCTGGAATATGGTGAGAAGAACTGAAAAATGTGAAAAATGAGAAACTCAAACTATAAGAACTGGAATATGGAAAGAAAACCTTAAAATTGTGGAAAATGAGAGAATCACACTGTAGGACCTGGAATATGGTGAGAAATCCTGAAAAACGTGGAAAATTTAAAACTCACACTCTAGGACCTGGAATATGGCAAGATTCCCAATAAAACGTGGAAAACGAGAAACTCACACTGGAGGACCTGGAATGTGGCAAGAAACCCAGAAAGAGGTGGAAATGACAAAATCAAACTGCAGGACTTAGAATATGGCGAGAAACCCAGAAAGAGGTGGAAAATGACAAAATCACACTGCAGGACTTAGAATATAGGAGAAAACCTGAAAAAATCGGATAATTAAAAAACCTAAAAATAATGAAAAATGAGAAAATCAAACTGCAGTACCTAGAATATGGCAAGAACCCCTGAATAATGTGAACAATAAGAAACTCAAATGGTAGGATATGGAATATGGCAAGAAATACAGAAAACGGTGGAAAATTAAAAACTCACACTGAAGGACCTGGGATATGGCGAGAAAACCTGAAAATCATGAAAAATGATAAAATCACACTGTAGGACCTAGAATATGGCAAGAAAAACTAAAAAACTTGGAAAATAGGAAATTCAAACTGCAGGACCTGGAATATGGCAAGAAACCCTGGAAAACGTGGAAAATTAAAAACTAACATTGTAGGAACAGGAATATGGAGAGAAAACCTGAAAAACGTGGAAATGAGAAACTCACATTGTAGGACATGGTTTATGGCAAGAAAACCTGAAAGAGTTGGACAATTAAAAACTCACACTCTAGGATCTGGAATATGGCAAGAAAACCTGAAAATCATGAAAAATGAGAAAATCACACTGTAGGATATAGAAAATGGCAAGAAACAATGAAAAATATAGCAAATGAGAAATTCAAGGTGCAGAACCTGGAATATGCTGAAAAGACCTGAAAAAAGTGGAAAATGAGGAACTCAAACTGGAGGACCTATAATATGGCAAAAACTCTGAAAAACGTTCAAAATGAGAAACTCACACTATAAGACCTGGAATATGAAAAGAAACCCTGAAAAACATGGAAAATAAAAAACTCACACTGTAGGATCTGGAATATGGGAAGAAAACTGAAAATCATGAAAAATTAGAAAATCATACTGTAGGATCTGGAATATGAAGAAAACCATGAAAAACGTGGAAAATTAAAAACTCACACTGTAGGATATGGAATACGGCAGGAAACCCTGAAAAAGTTGGAAATTTTAAAACTCACATTCTAGGACTTGGAATATGACAAGAAACTCTGAAAAATGTGGAAAATTAAAATCAAACAGTGAATGACCTGGAATATGGCGAGAAACCCTGAAAAACGTGGAAAATGAGAAACTCACACTCTAGGACCTGGAAAATGGAGAGAAACCCAGAAAAAGGTGGAAAATGAGAAAATCACACTGATGGCCTGGAATGTGTCTAGAAACCCAGAAAGAGGGGAAAAAATGAGAAATCATACTGAAGTACCTAGAATACCGCCAGAAACCCGAAAAATATGGAAAATTAAAAACTTACCCTGTAGGACCAGGAATAGGGCAAGAAAACCTGAAAATCATTGAAAAGGAAAAATCACACTGTAGGACCTGGAATATGGCGAGTAACTATAAAAATGTGGATAATTAAAAAATCACACGGAAGGCCTGGAATATGGCAAGAAATCCTGAAAATGTGGAAAATGAGAAAATCACACTGTAGGACCTGAAATATGGTGAGAAAACTTGAATAAGTCGAAAAATGAGAAAATCACACTGTAGAACCTGGAAAATGTTGAGAAACCCTGAAGAAGTCGAAAAATGAGAAAATCATATCTAGTACCTGGAATATGGTGAGAAACCCTGTATAGTCGAATAATGAGAAAATCACACTGTAGGACCTGGAATATGGTGAGAAACCCTGAAAAACTCGACAAATTAGAAAATCACACTGTAGGACCTGGAATCTGGTGAGAAATCCTGAAAACGTCAAAAAATGAGAAAATCATACTGTAGTACCTAGAATATGGCGATTAACCATGAAAAATGTCGAAAATTAAAAACTCGCACTGAAGGACCTGGAATATGGAAAGAAACAGTGAAAATCTTGGAAAATTAAAAATTCACACTGAAGGACTTGGAATAGGGTGAGAAATCCTGAAAAATAGGGAAAATGAGAAAAGAACACTGTAGGACTTGGAATAGGGTGAGAAACCCTGTATAGTCGAATAATGGGAAAATCACACTGTAGTACCTGGAATATGGCGAGAAACCCTGAAAAACATGGATAATTAAAAACTCACACTGAAGAACTGGAATATGGTGAGAAATCCTGAAAAATGTGGAAAATGAGAAAATCACACCATAGGACCTAGACTATGGTGATAAACCTTGAAAAAGTCGAAAAATGAGAAAATCACACTGTAGGACCTGAAATATGGTGACAAACCATGAAAGGATCAAAAAATGAGAAAATCATACTGTAATACCTAGAATATGGCGATAAAAACACTGAAAAATCTTGATTATGTCGAGAAACCATGAAAAAAGTGGAAAATGAAAAATTCACACTGTATTACCCATAATATGGCGAGAAATACTGAAAAACGTGGAAACTTAAAAATTCACAATGAAGGACCTGGAATACGGCAAGAAAACCTGAAAAAGTTGGAAATGAGAAAATCACACTGTAAGACCCAGATTATGATGAAAAAACCTGAAAAACATGGAAAATTAAAAATTCACACTGAAGGACGCCGAATATGGCGAGAAAACCTGAAAAACGAGGAAAATTAAAAACTCACACTGAAGGACCCCGAATATGGCGAGAAAACCTGAAAAACGAGGAAAATTAAAAACTCACACTGAAGGACCCAGAATATGACTAGAAAACCTGAAAAACGAGGAAAATTAAAAACTCACACTGAAGGACCCTGAATATGCCAAGAAAACCTGAAAAAAGTAGAAAATTAAAAATTCTCACTGAAGGACCTGGAATATGGCAGGAAAACCTGAAAAAGGTTGAAAATGAGAATAATCACACTGTAGAACCCAGACTACGAAAAAACTTGAAAAACTTTGAAAATGAGAAAATGACACTGTAGGACCCAGAATATGCCGAGAAACTCTGAAAACGTGGAAAATTAAAAATACACGTTGTGGGACCCAGAATATGGCGAGAAAACTTGAAAAAGGTGGAAAATGAGAAAATCACACTGTAGGACCCAAAATTACGAATAAACTTGAAAAAGGTGGAAAATGAGAAAATCACACTGCAGGACCCAGAATATGCGGAGAATCCCTGAATAACATGAAAATTAAAAATTCACACTGTCAGACAGAGAATATAGGAGAAAACATGAAAACAGAGGAAAATTAAAAATTCCCATTGTATTACCCAAAATATGGCGAGAAATACAGAAAAATGTGGAAACTTATAAATTCAAACTGAAGGACCTGGAATATGGCAAGAAAACCTGAAAAACGTGGAAATGAGAAAATCACACTGTAGGACCCAGAATATGGTGAGAAATACTGAAATTCGTGGAAAAATTAAAAATTCACACTGAAGGACCTGGAAAATAACAAGAAAACCTGAAAAACATAGAAATGAGAAAATCACAATGTAGGACCCTGAATATGACGAAAAAACCTGAAAAACTTGGAAAATTATAAATTCACAGTGAAGTACCCAGAATATGGCAAGAAAACCTGAAAAACAAGGAAAATTAAAAACTCACACTGTTGGACACAGACTATGGTGAGAAACCATGAAAAAAGTGGAAAATTAAAAATTCACACTGAAGGACCTGGAAGATGGCAAGAAATCCTGGAAAAAGTGGAAATGAGAAAATCACAGTGTAGGACTCAGAATATGACGAAAAAAACATGAAAAACGTGGAGAATTAAAAATTCACACTGAAGGACCCAGAATAAGGCCAGAAAACCTGAAAAAAGTAGATAATTAAAAACCCATACTGAAGGACCCTATGAGGAGATAACCTGAAAAAGGTGGAAAATGAGAAAATCACACTGTAAGACCCAGAATATGAAGAAAAAAACTTGAGAAAAGCGGAAAGTTAAAAATTCACACTGAAGGACCGCGAATATGGCGAGAAAACCTGATAAACGAGGAAAATTAAAAACTCACACTGAGGCCGGGGGTGGTGGCGCACGCCTTTAATCCCAGCACTTGGGAGGCAGAGGCAGGCGGATCTCTGAGTTCGAGGCCATACTGGTCTACAGAGTGAGTTCCGGTACAGCTGGGCTACACAGAGAAACCCTGTCTCAAAAAACCAAAAAAAAAAAAAAAAACAAAAAACAAAAAAAAAAAAACCAAAAAAACTCACTGAAGTACCCAGAATATGGCAAGAAAACCTGAAAAAGGTGGAAAATGAGAAAATCAAACTGTAGGACCCAGAATTACAAAAAACTTGAAAAAGGTGGAAAATGAGAAAATCACACTGCAGGACCCAGAATATGCTGAGAAACCCTGAAAAACATGAAAATTAAAAATTCACACTGTCGGACCCAGATTATGGCGAGAAACCCTGAAAAAAGTAGAATATTAAAAACTCACACTGAAGGACCCCAAATATGGCAAGAAAACCTGAAAATCGTGGAAATGAGAAAATCACACTGTGGGACCCTGAATATGAGGAAAAAACCTGAAAAACTTGGAAAATTATAAATTCACATTAAAGGACCCGGAATATGGCGAGAAAACCTGAAAAACGAGGAAAATTAAAAACTCACACTGAAGTACCCAGAATATGGCCAGAAAACCTGAAAAACGAGGAAAATGAGAAAATCAAACTGTAGGACCCAGAATTACAAAAAACTTGAAAAAGTTGGAAAAAGAGAAAATCACACTGCAGGACCCAGAATATGCCGAAAAACCGTGAAAAACGTGAAAATTAAAAATTCACACTGTTGGACACAGACTATGGCGAGAAACCATGAAAAAAGTGGACAATTAAAAATTCACACTGAAGGACCTGGAAGATGGCAAGAAATCCTGGAAAAAGTGGAAATGAGAAAATGACACTGTAGGACACAGAATAAAGCCAGAAAACCTGAAAAACGAGTAAAATTCAAAATTCATACTGTAGGACCCAGAATATGGCGAGAAAAACTGAAAAGGGTGGAAAATGAGAAAATCACACTTTAGGACACAGAAATGAGAAAAAAATTTTAAAAAAGTGGAAAATGAGAAAATCACACAGTAGGACACATAATATGCAGAGAAACCCTGAAAAACGTGGAGAAATAAAAATACACTCTGTAGGACCCTGAATATGGCGAGAAACCCTGAAAAATGAAGAAAATTACAATCTCACACTGAAGGACCCGAAATATGGCAAGAAAACCTGAAAAAGTTGGAAAATGAGAATAATCACACTGTAGGACCCAGAATTGCTATAAAACTTGAAAAACGACAAAAATTAGAAAATCAAACTGCAAAACTCAGAATATGCAGAGAAACCCTGAAAAACGTGGAAAATTAAAAATACACACTGTAGTACCCAGAATATGGTGAGAAACCCTGAGAGTCGAAAATTAAAAACTCACACTGAAGGACCCAGAATATGGCTACAAAACCTTAAAAGGGTGGAATATGAGAAAATCAGACTGTAGGACCCAAAATTACGAACAAACTTGAAAAACGTGGAAAATGAAAAATTCACACTGCAGGACCCAGAATTTTCAGAGAAACCCTGAAGAACGTGAAAATTAAAAATTCAAACTGTCAGATCCAGATTATGGTGAGAAACCATGAAAAAAGTGGAAAATTAAAAATTCACAATGTATTACCCAGAATATGGCAGGAAATACTAAAAAACGTGGAAAATTAAAAATTCACACTGTAGGACCAGAATATGGCAAGAAACCTTGAAAAACATGGAAAATTAAAAATTTACACTGTAGGACCAGAATATGCCAAGAATACTTGGAAAAGGTGGAAAATGAGAAAATCACACTGTAGGACCCAGAATATTGCAAGAAACCCTGAAATAAGTAGATAATTAAAAACCCACACTGAAGGACCCTATGAGGAGATAACCTGAAAAAGATGGAGAATGAGAAAATCACACTGTAAGACCCAGAATATGAAGAAAAAACTTGAAAAAAGCGGAAAGTTAAAAATTCACACTGAAGGACCGCAAATATGGCGAGAAAACCTGATAAACGAGGAAAATTAAAAACTCACACTGAAGTACCCAGAATATGGCGAGAAAACCTGAAAAAGGTGGAAAATGAGAAAATCAAAATGTAGGACCCAGAATTACAAAAAACTTGAAAAAGGTGGAAAATGAGAAAATCACACTGCAGGACCCAGAATATGCTGAGAAACCCTGAAAAACGTGAAAATTAAAAATTCACACTGTCGGACCCAGATTATGGCGAGAAACCCTGAAAAAAGTAGAATATTAAAAACTCACACTGAAGGACCCCAAATATGGCGAGAAAACCAAAAAAAGGTGGAAAGTGAGAAAATCACACTGTAGGACCCCAAATTAGGAAAAAACTTGAAAACATGGAAAAAGTGAAAATCACACTGCAGCACCTAGAATATGCGGAGAAACCGTGAAAAACGTGAAAATTAAAAAATCACACTATCGGGTACAGAATATGGACAGAAACCATGAAAAAAGTGGAAACTTAAAAATTCACACTGTATTACCCAGAATATGGCGAGAAACACTGAAAAACGTGGAAAATTAAAAATTCACATTGAAGGACCTGGAATATGGCAAGAAAACCTGAAAAACGTGGAAATGAGAAAATCACACTGTAGGACCCAGAATATGGTGAGAAATACTGAAATTCGTGGAAAAATTAAAAATTCACACTGAAGGACCTGGAAAATAACAAGAAACCCTGAAAAACGTAGAAATGAGAAAATCACAATGTAGGACCCTGAATATGACGAAAAAACCTGAAAAACTTGGAAAATTATAAATTCACAGTGAAGTACTCAGAATATGGCAAGAAAACCTGAAAAACAAGGAAAATTAAAAACTCACACTGTTGGACAGAGACTATGGCGAGAAACCATGAAAAAAGTGGAAAATTAAAAATTCACACTGAAGGACCTGGAAGATGGCAAGAAATCCTGGAAAAAGTGGAAATGAGAAAATCACAGTGTAGGACCCAGAATACGACGAAAAAAACATGAAAAACGTGGAGAATTAAAAATTCACACTGTCGGACCCAATATATGGTTAGAAACCATGAAAAAAGTGGAAAATGAGAAAATCACACTACAGGACACAGAATATTAAACCCTGAAAAACGTGAAAATTAAAAATTCACACTATTGGACCGAATATATGGCAAGAAACTGAAAGACCCCCGGAGGGCAGACACTCACTCAAGCCTCGGGACAGCCGCGCACCCAAGAAGACACTGAGACTGAACTCAAGATGTAGAGAGTAAGATTTTATAAAGCAGCAACAAGCAAGCACATGGACCAGAGCTCTGGGGTCGAAACTCATACACCAAGCAAGGTGCAGAGGAGATTCGACGCCCGGCCCAAATTTTTCTCAGGCTTTTATAGGAAACAGCCAAGGGGGGAGCAGGGCAGGGAAAGTACAAATTCGCGTCACTAAGGGGTTCTGCCAAGGGTTTTTTCCAAGGGACTTTCCAAGGGGCTTTACGTAACCAAGGGGTCGTGTCCTATATTTTGGCAATATACTTGATTTATTGGAACATTCTGAGGTTTGTTCAAACCCTTATCTCGAAAATGTTCCTGGCACAGTCCTAAGTTGGGAGGGGTTGGACTGGGTTTGTTCCAGGAGACCCTTATCTAGAAAACGTTCTTGGAACAGTTTTTATTTGGGAGGGGGTCGGACTCCGGGGTGAGGAGTTCAGGAATGTACTCTGGGGTGAGAAGTTCAGGAGTGTTCAGATGGGAGGGGTAGGAGGACTCTGAGTTTGAAGAGTTCAAGAAGAGTTCAGTAATTTTCTTCCTTCATTCCCCCCTTCTTCTAGTGAATAGCTCTAATCTTAGAGCGGGGTTTCGGCCTCCTGGAGGACCCGATATTTTTGCCTTAGTACCATAACTTGCACTGCATTTATTCTTTCTCTAATAAAAGCTACTAACTTATTGAGAATGCAAGGGCCAAAAGTAAGCAAAAGCATAAGTGTAATTAAGGGTCCTGCTATGGTGGAGAGGAGAGTGGTGAGCCAAGGGGACTTATTAAACCAACTCTCGAACCATCCTTGTTGGCTTTCTCTTTCTCTTTTACGCATATCTAGGCGTTCTCTAAGTTTGGCCATAGAATCTTTGATTACTCCTGAATGGTCAACATAAAAACAACATTCTTCTTTTAGGGCAGCACAAAGTCCTCCTTCTTTAAGGAATAATAAGTCTAATCCCCTCCTATTTTGCAGCACTACTTCAGACAGGGAAGTTAAAGATTCTTCTAATTTAGTTATAGACTGTTCTATAGTTCTAAGATCAACATCCATAGCTGTACGTAATTCTTCATAGTATTGGGGGGTCTGAATTAAGGCAGTGGTACCTGTACCTACTCCTGCTGCTACTCCCAATCCTAAAAGTACTGCCAGAGTTAAGGTAATGGGTTCTCTTTTCCAGCGGACCCGATGATCAAACTTGTCTAAAAAGGAGCTATCATCATGATACAGGAGTCTAGGAATAAGTTGAACCAAAATGCAGAAATCTTTGGAACTATTAAAAACAGACATAGATACGCAAGGAGTGAGACCGGTATTGCAAGCCCATACTGTGTCTATGGGGGGCACTAGATACTGACCACTTTTGTTAGGCTGGATGTTCTGGGTCTGATTACAGAGGTGTCGTTTATCCTGAGGCGCCTGGCCTAAACAAAGCCCACTTCCTGAAACTGCTGCCAGAATCAGCTTTCTGTTTTCCCCCAAAAGGCATTGAGAATGATCTGAAGTAGTATTATAAGTCCTGATCTGAGCAATTCCTTCATAATAAGGGGGCCTAGAGGCATAGCATAGCCAACATGATCGAGTCATATTAGGATTAGTCCTATTTAAAACCAAAAAAGCTCCTTGGACTAGACTGACCAGACGGCTCTCTGTGTCTAGGGGCGGTGGGGAAACTAAGGTTGGCTTCATGAGGGAAGTATTAGTCCCTAGGGTGGGTCCCACTGTGTTGAGCTGTGGAGTTGGTGGAGCTGGTACGGCCGGGACCTGTGGGGGAGCCGGTGCAACTGGGGGGCCCTGTTCTGTAAGAACTTTGTTGGGCCCTATGGGGGTTACTATCAGGTCTCCTACCGTTAGTCTGATCGTGAAAATGAACCCAGGGTCTCTTGATGGAATGTATATGCGCCAACCCCACCTATTTCCTTTAAGCCAACTCAAACGACTTTGTTTCCCTTTTTCGGTGAATCTTATAAGTAGGGGGTTGCAGTATTTACCCTTGCATGGTCCCGGGGGGCTGTTTTCAGTAGCACACCCATAAGCTCCCACGGCCTCATCTGAATCCAGGACATAATGGAGTTCACCATTGTTTGGATATTTATGGGGATCTCTTTCTCCTTGGTTTGGCTTATCATAACCACTACCTCGTTTTACTGTGATTAGGTCCCAGTCAGAGGAAGGCTTCCAGTAGGCTTCCCCTGTTGTTTCACATGTCCATTTACCACAAAAATAATCTGATGCCCCTCCACATTCCTGTTGAAGCTTTTTGCTTTGACCCTGACCGGGGCAAACATAGAACTGTGCAGCTCTAAGATTAGCTCGGTAGAACTGTCCTGAACATCCATACATGTTCCCTATCCCACCCGGAACGCACTGCTGTTCAGGGGGTGGTTTAACAAGATCAGTATGATCGGGGAGGTCCCAATTGGGAGATCCTGCTGCTAATCTACAGATGTCAGGTGTGAGATCAGGCCACCAAGTCCATAGGGGAAGGACTGCAGTGATTGCCCATACAATGTTTCCCTTTTCATTAAGCACTTCCCAAGACTGTTGAATTGGGGCATGAGGGTTGTGGTTCCCTAGGCTTAGGGTGGCCCCCACGACACAAGCGAAGTTTAAGAGGATTGTCAGTAGTTGCCACCGTCCAATTGTCTTCATGATTGCCTCTACCCTGGCTGGGAGCCTTCTTGACGTGGGAGGCGTGGATCCAGGCGGCGATTCCGTCTACCTTTACTGCCGTGGGAGTTGTTAACAGCACCAGGTATGGTCCTTTCCACCGAGGCTCAAGAGTGCCGGTACGATGTCGTCTGACAAGGACCGAATCTCCAACTTGGAACCCGTGGGGCACTGCTGTAGTCCCTGGTGCATAAGCTTCCTTGATCTGGTCCCAGATCTGTGTTCTGACAACTTCTAAGGCCTTTAAATGGGTAAACAGAGCAGAGGAAGAGTCAACACAGGGATCCAATATCCCGCCAGACTCAGTCAAGGGGGGCGGTCCCCCATGTAGAATTTCATAAGGGGTAAGACCGAAACGTCCAGGTGTGTTTCGGACTCTGAGAAGCGCAAAGGGAAGGAGGGTCACCCAGTCTTTACCGCCGGTCTCAATAGCTAATTTAGTTAGGGTCTCTTTTAGAGTCCTATTCATTCTTTCTACCTGTCCTGAGCTTTGGGGTCTATAGGCACAATGTAACTTCCAATCAGTCCCCAATTGTGAGGCCAATCCCTGACTTACCTGGGCAACAAATGCGGGCCCGTTGTCTGAGCCAATTACCTTGGGGATCCCAAACCTGGGTAGGATTTCTTCAAGGATCTTCTTGGTCACCACCTGAGCAGTTTCAGACCTAGTGGGAAAAGCCTCTACCCATCCAGAGAAAGTGTCTATAAACACCAGCAGGTACTTGTTGCCGTACATTCCTGGTTTAATTTCAGTGAAGTCCACTTCCCAGTAAACTCCGGGGCGATCTCCTCGTTGTCTCTTTCCTTGTTCTTTGTAAGGTCGGGCAGCATTGGTGAGAGCACAAGCCTGACAGGAGTCGATCACCTGTTGTACTACCGAGTTAAGTTTCAAAATATAATAATCTGAACCCTTGATCAGCTGTAGGAGTTTATCAGATCCCAGATGAGTCAGTTGATGTAATTTTTGGACATAGTCTCTTCCTTCTTTTGTAGGTAAAATAATACGCCCATCTACAGTCCGTGCTAGCCCTCTAAAATTGAATTCCTGTGCTTGTTTGCGACAAACCATAGAATCTAATAGTTTAAAATCTTCATCAGTGTAAGTATAATTAGGACTGGTTGCCGGTGAGGGCTCTGGCAGGGGCCTGCCTTTTTCTACCATGATTGTTACCTCCTGAGCTGCCTGCTTTGCTGCTGCATCAGCCATCTGGTTCCCTCGGGCCACAGGATCCTGTCCTTTTTGGTGGCCTGGACAATGGATAATAGCCACTTTCTTTGGCATATGTATAGCCTCTAGGAGGGCCAGAATTTCTTCTTTGTTTTTAATGTCTTTACCTGCTGAGGTAAGTAGCCCCCTCTGTTGGTAGATGGCCCCATGGATATGGGCTGTAGTGAAAGCATAGCGGCTGTCAGTGTAAATGTTGATCGCCTTACCTTCAGCCAACCGCAGGGCTTGGGTTAGTGCCAGGAGTTCAGCCTTCTGAGCTGAAGTCCCTTCTGGAAGACCACTCGCCCAAATTACCTGTTTTCCATCCACCACCGCCGCTCCTACTCTTCTTTTTCCCTCTACCACAAAGCTGCTGCCATCTGTGTACCAGGCAGGCACACCTGGCCAAGGCTGATCAGTCAGATCCCTCCTTGTTCCAGTTTCTTCAGCCAGAACATCAGCACATTGATGTACAGGAGTGGAGTCATCCGCCAAGGGGAGGAGGGTGGCAGGATTGAGGATGGCAGGTGGAGCAAAAGTTACTCGATCATTTAGCAACAAACTCTGGTAGTGGGTCATCCGGGCATTAGTCATCCACCGGTCAGGGGGCTGTCGTACAATACTCTCCAGAGCATGGGGGGTGATTACAGTCACATGCTGACCCAGAGTAAGCTTGTCAGCGTCTTTAACAAGCAGGGCTACTGCAGCAATGGCTTTCAGGCAGGAGGGCCAACCGCTGGCGACTGGGTCAAGCTTTTTAGATAGGTAGGCCACTGGCCGCTTCCAGGGCCCCAGAGTCTGAGTCAAGACTCCGCGGGCTACTCCAGCCCGCTCATCAACATATAAAGTAAAAGGCTTAGTCAAATCTGGCAAGGCCAGAGCGGGGGCTGCAAGCAAGGCTGCCTTTATGCTGTCAAAGGCTTTTTGGTGTTCCTCAGTCCAGGTGAATGGGGCTTTTTCTTTAGTAAGTGGATATAGAGGGGCTGCCAGTGTTGCAAACCCTGGTATCCAGAGTCTGCAAAAGCCCGCCGTCCCCAGAAACTCACGTACTTGGCGCGGGGTAGTAGAGGTTGGGATCAGCATCACAGTCTTTTTTCTGGCCTCAGTGAGCCACCGCTTTCCTTCTCGGAGGGTGTACCCTAGGTAGGTCACCTCGGTGCGACATAGCTGAGCTTTCTTAGCCAATACCCGGTACCCCAACTCACCCAGTTCATTCAGGAGCCTCTTGGTTCCTTCAAGGCACAGTTCCTGAGTTGAGGCTGCAACCAGTAAGTCATCTACATACTGTAAGAGAGAAATCTGAGGGTTTTTTGCTCTGAAAGGCGCAAGGTCACGGTGGAGCTCTTCATCAAAAAGAGTAGGGGAGTTCTTGAATCCTTGGGGCAACCTCGTTCAGGTTAGCTGGCCCGTATATCCTCCTTCTGGGTCCCTCCACTCAAAAGCGAATAGTGGCTGGCTATTAGGGTGTAATCGAAGGCAGAAAAAGGCATCTTTTAAGTCTAGAACAGTGTACCAAGTCCGCTCTGGCGGGAGGGAACTTAGTAGGTTGTAAGGATTTGGAACGGTAGGGTGAATGTCCTGCACCCTCTTGTTAACTTCTCTTAAATCTTGCACTGGTCGATAATCATTAGTCCCAGGCTTTCGTACTGGCAGGAGAGGAGTGTTCCAAGGGGATTGGCAAGGCACTAGAATTCCTTGCTCTATCAGTCTCTGAATATGTGGCCGGATGCCTTCTTTAGCTTCCTTACTCATAGGGTACTGTCTGACCGAGACTGGGGAGGCATCGGCTTTTAACTCTACCACGACCGGTGGCACTTGTTTAGCTAATCCCATTCCTGCTTGCTCAGCCCAGACTCCAGAAAAGGCAGATAGCCATTCAGGGTCTGGCGATTGTTTGGGACCCTGCTCATGGAGGCGATACTCTTCTTCTAAATTTAAAACCAAACACGCTATAGGGGTCTCTCCCCAGGTAACTTCTGGTCCCTTTGAGGTGAACTGAACTTGAGCTTTAAGCTTGGTCAACAAGTCTCGTCCCAGAAGGGGCGCAGGGCACTCAGGAATTACAAGAAAAGAGTGAGTTACTTGATTTTTTTCCTATTTCCAAAACTCTCTTAGTAGTCCAGGGGTAAAATTTACTGCCAGTGGCTCTTATTACCATAGTCTTCTTACTTCCTAATTGTCCTAACGGTTTAGTCAAGACTGAATGTTCTGCTCCTGTGTCTATTAAAAAATTAACAGGAGTCCCCTCCACAGAAAGTGTTACCCTAGGCTCAGGGAAGGGATCCGAGGCCCGACTTCCCTAGTCTTCCTTCATAGCCAACACCTTGGGTTCTTTTGGCTTCCTCTTGGGGCAATTTCTGGCCCAATGTCCTTTCTCTTTACAGTATGCACACTGGTCTCTTTCAAGTAGAGGTTTCTGTTCTCCTGGCGGTCTTCTTGCCCTGTTGCCCAGGTACCCTGACTGTCCTTTTTCTAACCTTCTTTCTCCTACTACTGTGGCCAAAATTCTAGTTAAGTTTTTCTCCTGGCGGCGATCACGCCGATTTTCTCTCTCTTCCATCTCTTTCTTTTCTCTCTCTTGCTTTTCTTCTTCTGTCTCCCTCTTATGGTACACTTTTTCAGCTTCTTTTACTAAATCCTGCAAAGTATAATCTTGGAGCCCCTCTAGTCTCTGTAACCTTTTCTTGATATCAGAGGCAGACTGACCAATGAAAGCCATAGCCACGGCTGCTTTTTGACCCTCTGAAGAGGGATCAAACGGTGTATATCTCCTGTAAGCCTCCATTAGTCGTTCTAAGAAAACAGAGGGCGGCTCCACTGGTCCCTGAAGGACCTCTCTTACCTTGGCCAAATTAATAGGTCACCATGCGGCCCCTTTGAGCCCCGCCACTAGAGTCCGGCGGTAGACCGTGAGATGCTCCCTACCTTCCGCGGTGTTATAGTCCCAATTAGGGCGAGTCAAGGGGAAGGATTCATCTATGAGATTGGGGAGATTAGTGGGGGTCCCATCTTGTCCCAGGACATTCTTCCTGGCTTCCAGCAGAATTCTTTCTCTCTCCTCCGTGGTGAAGAGGACCTGCAAAAGTTGCTGGCAATCATCCCAAGTGGGTTGATGGGAGAACATAAGCGATTCAAGAAGCCCAATAAGCCCAGAGGGGTTTTCTGAGAAAGGAGAGTGGTTAGTTTTCCAATTATATAAATCAGAAGAGGAAAAGGGCCAGTACTGCAAAGGAATGAGATCATTAGGTCCTGGCGCCGGCCCTCCCACATGTGCTCTAAGTGGCAAGGCAACTGTTGAATCCGGTCCCCCCTCCTCCCCGGGGCTTCGGCCTCGGCGGCTCCTAGTTCCCCCCGCCGGTCCCTGAGCCCCTCTCACTATTGGTCCCTGCGGCGGGGCAGCCACAGGCGGCTGCTGGGGTGGGGGGTAAGGGGGAGGTTGGGAGTCCATCCAGAGGAGGTTGTCAACCTCTGGATAAATCTTGGGGGGTGCTGAAGGACTGGCTTTTTCGACTGCGTCGGACTGGACAACCGTGACCGTCAGTTTCGAAGGATTTGGAATCCAAGGCTTGACCCACGGAGGTGGGAACTGAACAAGACTCTGCCAAGTCACAATGTAAGGGATCTGATCAGGGTGACCTCCTTCTTCCTGAAAAACAATTTGCCTGACGGTGGCGATTAGTGACAAGTCAAAAGCACCCTCCGGTGGCCAGCCCATTCCAAATGTCGGCCACTCGGAGGTGCAGAAGGTCTGCCAGGGACCCTTTTTAACCTCGACCGACTGGTTGTGAGCTCTGACCCTCACCTCTCCCCAATGCTCCAGGGTTAGAGACAGGGGAGAGGAGGCAGGTTGTCCCATTTCTAGAATAATAGCAGACACAACAAGAGCAGACACGAGACTGAGACAAAAAAGAAACCAAAAACGGTGGCGACTTCGCGTCGCCCACAGGCAACTTACAGAATCAGAAGGCCTTCCAAAGGCTGACAGATTGAGACCTACCTGGTCTCCAGAGGGGTCCACCAGGCGTCCCTGGTCCTCCCCTTGTCCTCCTGGGACGTCTCCCAGGGCGAGCGGACGGTGGACACCTGGACACGTCTATCCTTATGCAACCCGCGCTCCCTCTCGGAGCGCGGTCTCAAGTGCTCGTACTGAGCACAGAGCGTCGCGCAAAACCGAAACTGCGATCGCACCAGATACAGAACGGCCTACCTGGTCTCCAGAAACAGAACACAGACACCAGACCAAAACAGAACAGAAAATCTTACCTCTGAGTGGGTCCAGGACTTCTGGGTGGTCGCGCTGTTTCCCGGCCAATGCACCAAATGAAAGACCCCCGGAGGGCAGACACTCACTCAAGCCTCGGGACAGCCGCGCACCCAAGAAGACACTGAGACTGAACTCAAGATGTAGAGAGTAAGATTTTATAAAGCAGCAACAAGCAAGCACATGGACCAGAGCTCTGGGGTCGAAACTCATACACCAAGCAAGGTGCAGAGGAGATTCGACGCCCGGCCCAAATTTTTCTCAGGCTTTTATAGGAAACAGCCAAGGGGGGAGCAGGGCAGGGAAAGTACAAATTCGCGTCACTAAGGGGTTCTGCCAAGGGTTTTTTCCAAGGGACTTTCCAAGGGGCTTTACGTAACCAAGGGGTCGTGTCCTATATTTTGGCAATGTACTTGATTTATTGGAACATTCTGAGGTTTGTTCAAACCCTTATCTCGAAAATGTTCCTGGCACAGTCCTAAGTTGGGAGGGGTTGGACTGGGTTTGTTCCAGGAGACCCTTATCTAGAAAATGTTCTTGGAACAGTTTTTATTTGGGAGGGGGTCGGACTCCGGGGTGAGGAGTTCAGGAATGTACTCTGGGGTGAGAAGTTCAGGAGTGTTCAGATGGGAGGGGTAGGAGGACTCTGAGTTTGAAGAGTTCAACAAGAGTTCAGTAATTTTCTTCCTTCAAAACCAGGAAAAAAGTGGAAAATGAGAAATTCATACTGTATTACCCAGAATATGGCGAGAAATACTGAAAAACGTGGAAATTTCAAAATTCACACTGAAAGACCTGGAATATGGCAAGAAAACCTGAAAAACGTGGAAATGAGAAAATCAAACTGTAGGACCCTGAATATGACAAAAAAAAAACCTGAAAAAAGTGGAAAATTAAAAATTCACAGTGAAGGACTTGGAATAAGGCGAGAAATACTAAAAAAACAAGGAAAATTAAAAACTAACACTGAAGGACCCAGAATATAGCAAGAAAACCTGAAAAAAGTAGAAAATTTAAAATTCGCACTGAAGGACCCCGAATATGGCGAGAAAACTTGAAAAAGGTGGAAAATGAGAAAATCACACTGTAGGACCCAAAATTACGAATAAACTTGAAAAACGTGGAAAATGAGAAAATTACACGGCAGGACACAGAATATGCCGAGAAACCCAGAAAAACGTGAAAATTAAAAATTCACATTGTCAGACAGAGAATATAGGAGAAAACATGAAAACAGAGGAAAATTAAAAATTCACACTGTATTACCCAGAATATGGCTAGAATTACAGAAAAACGTGGAAACTTAAAAATTCAAACTGAAGGACCTGGAATATGGCAAGAAAACCTGAAAAACGTGGAAATGAAAAAATCACACTGTAGGACCCAGAATATGGTGAGAAATACTGAAATTCGTGGAAAAATTAAAAATTCACACTGAAGGACCTGGAAAATGGCAAGAAAACCTGAAAAACGTGGAAATGAGAAAATCACACTGTAGGACCCTAATATGACGAAAAAACCTGAAAAACTTGGAAAATTATAAATTCACAGTAAAGGACCCGGAATATGGCGAGAAAACCTGAAAAACAAGGAAAATTAAAAACTCACACTGAAGGACCCAGAATATGGCGTGAAAACCTGAAAAAGGTGGAAAATGAGAAAATCAAACTGTAGACCCAGAATTACAAAAAACTTGAAAAAGGTGGAAAATGAGAAAATCACACTGCAGGACCCAGAATATGCTGAGAAACCCTGAAAAACGTGAAAATTAAAAATTCACACTGTCATACCCAGATTATGGCGAGAAACCCTGAAAAAAGTAGAATATTAAAAACTCACACTGAAGGACCCCAAATATGGCGAGAAAACCAGAAAAAGGTGGAAAGTGAGAAAATCACACTGAAGGACCCCGAATTAGGAAAAAACTTGAAAAACGTGGAAAAAGTGAAAATCACACTGCAGCACCCATAATATGCCTAGAAACCATGAAAAACGTGAAAATTAAAAAATCACACTATCAGGTACAGAATATGGACAGAAACCATGAAAAAAGTGGAAACTTAAATATTCACACTGTATTACCCAGAATATGGCGAGAAATACTGAAAAACGTGGAAAATTAAAAATTCACATTGAAGGACCTGGAATATGGCAAGAAAACCTGAATAATGCAGACATGAGCAAATCTCACTCTGGACCCAGAATATGACAGAAAAACCTGAAAACTGTAGAAAATTAAAAATTCACACTGAGCCCAGCGAGGTGGCACAGGACTTTAATCACAGCACTAGGGAGGCAGAGGCAGGCGGATTTCTGAGATTGAGGCCAGCCTGGTCTACAAAGTGAGGGCCAGGACAGCCAGGGCTACACAGAAAAACCCTGTCTCGAAAAACAAAAAAAAAAAAATTCACACTGAAGGACCCAGAATATGGCGAGAAAACCTGAAAAAAGTAGAAAATTAAAAATTCTCACCGAAAGACCCGGAATATGGCAAGAAAACCTGAAAAAGTTTGAAAATGAGAATAATCACACTGTAGACCCAGATTATGAATAAACTTGAAAAACTTCGAAAATGAGAAAATCACTCTGTAGGACCCAGAAAATGCCGAGAAACTCTGAAAACGTGGAAAATTAAAAATACACGCTGTGGGACCCAGAATATGGCGAGAAAAGCCGAAAAAAGTAGAAAAATACAAACTCACACTGAAGGAACCCAAATATGGCGAGAAAACTTGAAAAAGGTGGAAAATGAGAACATTACACTGCAGGACCCAGAATATGCCGAGAAACACTGAAAATCGTGAAAATTAAAAATTCACACTGTCGGAACCAGAATATGGCAAGAAACCATGAAAAATTAGAAAATTAGAAAATCACACTGTATTACCCAGAATATGGCGAGAAATACTGAAAAACGTGGAAAATTAAAAATTCACACTGAAGGACCTGGAATATGGCAAGAAAACCTGAAAAAAATGAAAATGAGAAAATCAAACTATAGCACCCTGAATATGACGAAAAAACCTGAAAAACGTGGAAAATTAAAAATTCACAGTGAAGGACCCAGAATATGGCTAGAAAACCCGAAAAACAAGGAAAATTAAAACCTCACACTGAAGGACCCAGAATATGGCGAGAAAAAATGATAAAAGTAGAAAATTAAAAATTCACACTGAAAGACCCAAATATGGCGACAAAACCTGAATAGTTTGAAAATGAGAATAATCACACTGTAGGACCCAGAAATACGAAAAAACTTGAAAAACGTGGGAAATGACAAAATCACACTGCAGGACCCAGAATATGCAGAGAAACCCTGAAAAACATGAAAATTAAAAATTCACACTGTCAGACCCAGTATATGGCAAGTAACCATGAAAAAATGGAAAATTAGAAAATCACACTGTATTACCCAGAATAAGGCGAGAAATACTGAAAAACTTGGAAAATTCAAAATTCACACTGAAGGACCTGGAATATGGCAAGGAAATTGAAAAACGTGGAAATGAGAAAATCACACTGTAGGAACCTGAATATGATGAAAAATCCTGAAAAACGTGGAAAATTAAAAATTAACACTTGAAGAACCCCGAGTATGGCAAGAAAACCTGAAAAAGTTTGAAAATGAGAATAATCACACTGTAGGACCCAGGAATTCGAAAAAACTTGAAAAACTCGGAAAATTTGAAAATCACACTGCAGGTCCCAGAATATGCCGAGAAACCCCGAAAAACGTGAAAATTAAAAATTCACAGTGAAGGACCCCAAATATGGCGAGAAAACCTGAAAAAGGTGGAAAATGAGAAAATCACACTTTAGGACCAGAATTACGAAAAAACTTGAAAAACGTGGAAAATGAGAAAATCACACTGCAGGACCCAGAATGTGACGAGAACACCTGAAAAACATGAAAATTAAAAATTCACACTGTCGGACCCAATATACGGCAAGAAACCATGAAAAAAGTGCAAAATGAGAAAAATCACACTACAGGACACAGAATATTAAACCCTGAAAAACGTGAAAATTAAAAATTCACACTATTGGACCAAATATATGGCAAGAAACAATGAAAAAAGTGGAAAATTAGAAATTCATACTGTATTACCCAGAATATGGCAAGAAATACTGAGAAACGTGGAAATTTCAAAATTCACACTGAGGGACCTGGAATATGGCAAGAAAACCTGAAAAACGTGGAAATGAGAAAATCACACTGTAGCACCCTGAATATGACGAAAAAACATGAAAAACGTGGAAAATTAAAAATTCACAGTGAAGGACCTGGAATATGGCGAGAAATCCTGAAAAACAAGGAAAATTAAAAACTAACACTGAAGGACCCAGAATATGGCGAGAAAACCTGAAAAAAGTAGAAAATTAAAAATTCGCACTGAAGGACCCCGTATATGGTGAGAAAACCTGAAAAAGGTTGAAAATGAGAATAATCACACTGTAGGACCCAGAAATATAAAAAAAACTTGAAAAACGTGGAAAATGAGAAAATCACACTGCAGGACCCAGAGTATGCTGAGAAAACCGGAAAAACGTGAAAATTAAAAATTCACACTGTCTGACCCCGTATATGGCAAGAAACCATGAAAAAAGTGGAAAATGAGAAAATCACACTGAATTACCCTGATTATGGCGAGAAATACTGAAAAACGTGGAAAAATCAAAATTCACACTGAAAGACCTGTAATATGGCAAGAAAACCTGAAAAACGTGGAAATGAGAAAATTACAATGTATTACTCAGAATTGGGGAGAAATACTGAAAAACGTGGAAAATTAAAAATTCACACTGAAGGACCCCAAATATGGCGAGAAAACCTGAAAAAGGTGGAAACTGTGAATAATCTCACTGTAGGACACAAAATTGGGAAAAAAAACTTGAAAAGGTCGTAAATGAGAAAATCACACTGTAGGTCCAGAATATGGCAAGGAAACCTGAAAAAAGTGGAAAATTAAAAATACACTCGGTAGGACACAGAATATGGCGAGAAAGCCTAAAAAAAATTAGAAAATTAAAAATTCACACTGAAGGACTCCGAATATAAGAGAGAAAACCTGAAAAAGGTGGAAAATGAGAAAATCACACTGTAGGACCCAGAATTACGAAAAAACTTGAAAAACGTGGAAATGAGAAAATCACACTGTAGGACCCTGAATATGACGAAAAAAACTGAAAAACAAGGAAAATTAAAATTCACAATGAAGCACCCGGAATATGGCGAAAAACCTGAAATACAAGGAAAATTAAAACTCACACTGAAGGACCCAGAATATGTCAAGGAAACCTGAAAATGGTGGTAAAAGAGAAAATTACACTGTAAGACCCAGAATTACGAAAAAAATTGAAAAACGTGGAAAATGAGAAAATCACACTGCAGGAACTTGAATATGCCAAGAAACCCTGAAAAACGTGAAAATTAAAAATTCACACTATCGGACCCAGAATATGGCAAGAAACCCTGAAAAAAGTAGAAAATTAAAAACTCACAGTGAAGGACACCAAATATGGGAAGAAAACCTGAAAACAGTGGAAATGAGAAAAATCACACTGTACGACCCTGAATATGATGAAAAAACCTGAAAAACGTGAAAAATGAAAAATTCACACTGAAGGACCCCAAATATGGCGATAAAACCTATTAAAGGTGAAAAATGAGAATAATCTCACTGTAGCACCCAGAATTGCGAAAAAACTTGGAAAATGTCGTAAATGAGAAAATCACACTGTTGGACCCAGAATATGGCAAGAAAACCTGACAAACTTGGAAAATTAAAAATACACTGGGTAGGACCCAGAATATGGCAAGTAAGCCTGAAAAAAGTAGAAAATTAAAAACTCACACTGAAGGTCCCCGAATATGACGAGAAAACTTGAAAAATGTGGAAAATGAGAAAATCACACTGTAGGACCCTTAATATGATGAAAAACCTGAAAAACGTGGAAAATTAAAAATTCACACTGAAGGACCGGGAATATGGCAAGAAAACCTGAAGAAAAATGGAAAATTAAAACCTCACACGGAAGGACCCAGAATATGGCGAGAAAACCTGAAAAAAGTAGAAAATTAAAAACTCACACTGTAGGACCCCGAATATGGCGAGAAAACTTGAAAAACGTGGAAAATGAGAAAATCACACTGTAGGACCCTTAATATGATGAAAAACCTGAAAAACGTGGAAAATTAAAAATTCACACTGAAGGACCCGGAATATGGCAAGAAAACCCAAAGAAAAATGGAAAATTAAAACCTCACACGGAAGGACCCAGAATTTGGCGAGAAAACCTGAAAATAGTAGAAAATTAAAAATTCACACTGAAGGACCCCGAATATGGTGAGAAAACCTGAAAAAGGTTGAAAATGAGAATAATCACACTATAGGACCTAGAAATATGAAAAAACTTGAAAAATGTGGAAAATGAGAAAATCACACTGCAGGACCCAAAATATACCGAGAAACCCTGAAAAACGTGAAAATTAAAAATTCACACTATGGGACCCAGAATATGGCGAGAAAAAATGAAAAAAGAAGAAAATTAAAAACTCACAATGAAGGACCCCAAATATGGCGAGAAAACCTGATAAAAGTGGAAAATGAGAAAATCACACTGTATTACCCAGAATATGGTGAGAAATACTGAAAAACGTAGAAAATTAAAAATTCACACTGAAGGACCCGAATATGGTGAGAAAACCTGAAAAATGTTGAAAATGAGAAAATCACACTGTAGGACCCAGAAATATGAAAAAAAACTTGAAAAACGTGAAAAATGAGAAAATCACACTGCGGACCCAGAATGTGCCAAGAAACCCTGAAAAACGTGAAAATTAAAAATTCACACTGTCGGAACCAATATATGGCAAGAAACCAGGAAAAAAGTGGAAAATGAGAAAATCACACTGTAGGACCCTGAATATGATGAGAAATACTAAAATTCGTGGAAAAATTAAAAATTCACACTGAAGGACCTGGAATATGGCAAGAAAACCTGAAAAACGTGGAAATGAGAAAATCACACTGTAGGAACCTGAATATGACGAAAAAACCTGAAAAACTTGGAAAATTTTAAATTCACAGTGAAGGACCCGGAATATGGCAAGAAAACCTGAAAAACAAGGAAAATTAAAAACTCACACTGAAGGACCCAGTATATGGCCAGAAAACCTATAAAACAAGAAAAATTAAAAACTCACACTGAAGGACCCAGAATATGGCGAGAAAACCTGAAAAACAAGGAAAATTAAAAACTCACACTGAAGAACCCAGATTATGGCAAAAAAAAAAAAAAAAAAACCTGAAAAATGTGTAAATTGAGAATAATCCCACTGTAGGACCCAGAATTGCGAAAAAACTTGAAAAAGGTTCTAAATGAAAAAAATCACCCTGTAGAACCCAGAATATTGCGAGAAACCCCGAAAACGTGGAAAATTAAAAATAAACTCTGTAGGACCCAGAATATGGCGAGAAACCCTGAAAAAAGTAGAAAATTTAAAACTCACAGTGAAGGCCCCAGAATATGGCAAGAAACCCTGAAAAAAGTACAAAATTAAAAACTGACAGTGAAGTATCCCAAATATGGCGAGAAAACCTGAAAAAGGTGGAAAATGAGAAAATCACACTATAGGACCCAGAATTACGAAAAAACTTGAAAAACGTGGAAAATTAGAAAATCACACTGCAGGACCCAGAATATGCCGAGAAACCCTGAAAAATATGAAAATTAAAAATTCACACTATCGCACCCAGAATATGGTGAGAAACCCTGAAAAAAGTAGAAAATTAAATACTCACAGTAAAGGATCTCAAATATGGCAAGAAAACAAGAAATAGGTGGAAAATTAGAAAATCACACTGTAGGATCAGAATGACTATAAAACTTGAAAAACGTGGAAAATGAAAAAAATCACACTGCAGGACCCAGAATGTGCCAAGAAACCCTGAAAAAATGTGAAAATTAAAAATTCACACTGTCGGAATCAATATATGGTAAGAAACCATGAAAAAAGTGGAAAATGAGAAAATCACACTGTATTACCAAGAATATGGTGAGAAATACTGAAATTCGTGGAAAAATTAAAAATTCACAGTGAAGGACCCGGAATATGGAAAGAAAACCTGAAAAACAAGGAAAATTAAAAACTCACACTGAAGGACCCAGAATATGGCAAGAAAACCTGAAAAAGGTAAAAAATGAAAATAATCATACTGTAGGACCCAGAATTGCGAAAAAACTTGAAAAATATCGAAAATAAGAAAATCACACTGTAGGACCCAGAATATGCCGAGAAACCCTGAAAAATTAGAAATGTAAAAACTCATACTGAAGGACCCCAAATATGGCGAGAAAACCTGAAAAAGGTGGAAAATGAGAAAATCACACTGCAGGAACCAGAATATGCGAGAAACCTTGAAAAAGGTGAAAATTAAAAATTCACATTATCAGTCCCAGAATATGGCGAGAAACCATGAAAAAGTAGAAAATTAAAAATTCACACTGTAGGACCCAGAATTTGACCAAAAAAAAACAGAAAAACTTGGAAAACAAAATATTCACACTGAAGGACCTGGAATATGGTAAGAAAAACTGAAAATGTGGAATATTAAAAATACACGCTGTAGGACCCAGAACATGGCAAGAAACCCTGAAAAAAGGAGAAAATTAAAAACTCACACTGAAGGAACCCAAAGATGGCGAGAAAACCTGAAAAAAGTGGAAAACGAGAAAATCACACTGTAGGACCCAGAATTACGAAAAAACTTGAAAAATGTGAAAAATGAGAAAATCACACTGCAGGACACAGAATATGCCGAGAAACCCTGAAAAACGTGAAAATTAAAAATTCACACTGTCAGACAGAGAATATAGGAGAAAACATGAAAACAGAGGAAAATTAAAAATTCACACTGTATTACCCAGAATATGGCGAGAAAACCTGAAAAAAGTAGAAAATTATAAACTCGCACTGAAGGACCCCGAATATGGCAAGAAAACCTGAAAAAGGTGGAAAATGAGAAATTCACACTGTAGGACCCAGAATTAGAAAAAAACTTGAAAAACGTGGAAAATGAGAAAATCACCCTGCAGGACACAAAATATGCCGGGAAACCCAGAAAAACATGAAAATTAAAAATTCACCCTTTCTAACACAGAATATGGCAAGAAACCATGAAAAAAGTGGAAAATTAAAAATTCACACTGTATTACCCAGAATATTCTGAGAAATATTGAAAAACGAGGAAAATTAAAAATTCACACTGAAGGACCCAGAATATGACCAAAAAACCAGAAAAACTTGGAAAACAAAATACTCACACTGAAGGACCCGGAATATGGCGAGAAAAACTGAAAATGTGGAATATTAAAAATACACCAGAAATATGGCAATAAAACCTGAAAAACTTGGAAATGAGAAAATCACACTGTAGGATCCAGAATATGACGAAAAAAACTGAAAAACGTGGAAAATTAAAAACTCACACTGAAGGACCCAGAATATCAAGAGAAAACCTGAAAAAGGTGAAAAATGAGAACGTCACACTGTAGGACCCAGAATTGTGAAAAAAGTTGAAAAATGTCGAAAATGAGAAAATCACACTGTAGTACCCAGAATATGACGAAAAAACCTGAAAAACGTGGAAAATTAAAAAAAAAACATGATGTAAGACACAGAATATGTCAAGAAACCCTGAAAAATTAGAAAATTAAAAACTCACACTGAAGGACCCCAAAATGGTGAGAAAACCTGAAAAAAGTAGAAAATTAAAAATTCATACTGAAGGACCCCGCATATGGCGAGAACACCTGAAAAAGTTGGAAAATGATAATAATCACACTGTAGTACCCAGAATTGCGAAAAAACTTGAAAATCGTCGAAAATGAGAAAATCAAACTGTAGGACCCAGAATATGCCTAGAAACCCGGAAAACTTGGAAAATTAAAAATACACGCTGTAGGACCCAGAATATAGCCAGAAACCCTGAAAAAAGTAGTAAATTACAAACTTACACGGAAGGACCCCAAATATGGCGAGAAAACCTGAAAAAGGTGGAAAATGAGAAAATCACACTGTAGTACCCAGAATTACGAAAAAACTTGAAACATGAGGAAAATGAGGAAATCACACTGCAGCACCCAGAATATGCCGAGAAACCCTGGAAAACGTGAAAATTAAAATTCACAATGTCGGACACACAATATGGCGAGAAACCATGAAAAAAGAAGAAAATTAAAAATTCACACTGTATTACCCAGAATATGGTGAGAAATACTGAAAAACGTGGAAAATAAAATTCACACTGAAGGACGTGGAACATGGCAAGAAAACCTGAAACATATGGAAATGAGAAAATCACACTGTAGGACCCAGAATATGACGAAAAAGCCTGAAAAACGTGGAAAATTAAAAACTCACACTGAAGGATTCAGAATATGGAGAGAAAACCCCGAAAAGGGGAAAAATGAGAAAATCACACTGTAAGACCCAGAATTGTGAAAAAACTTGAAAAATGTCGAAAATGAGAAAATCACACTGTAGGACCCAAAATATGAAGAAAAAACCTGAAAAACGTGGAAAATTAAAATTTTGCCTATTAGCTAAGCGCATGAAAGTAATGCTGGGAGAGAAGTTGGGACAGCCACCTACTGAAAAAGGAAAGAGCTCAGCTGATTCTGTAAGGCTGGATAGAAGAAATCAGGGCCTTCTCTGCATCCCACACTTACAGTCGCAGGACTGAATGCCACCTTGGAAGCCTGGCCACTGTTCAGGACCTTGAAGATTTCGCCGGGAGCCTCGAAGTGTAGACACCAGACCACCAGAGGTATCAGGGTTCGAATCAAGCCTCCCACCCCAGAGAGATGCCCGAAGCGACTCCTTAGAGGAGTCCCTCTCTTCTTTCATGGTATCTGGCAGTTTACCCAGTGGTGAAAATTCGGCAGAATCTGAGGCTTATTCGGTTAAGTCCACATTGTGCCTTCCAGCTCACAGAACCCTAGAAGGACTCATTCCTCCTACTCGCATCTATTCATTCTCTGCACAGGAATCCACCTTGTGATTTCAAAACACTGAGCTGGGAGACCCAGGCTCAGTCAGGACTCTCCAGAGGGCAGAGGGCTGACTGTGGTTCTTGGACTATGTTTCCTATCCGAAGTGCAAGGACTTCTTAAATGTAAAAATCCTTTGCCTTTTTATGGAGATTATGGAAAAAAGGGAAGTTCCAAGGCAGATTCGCAAAGCTGAGACCCTTGCCAGGTTTGGCAGCACCTCTCTTTTCTTAGATCTGCACACCAGGGGACCTGAAAAATGCTAGTCCAGCAAATCTGAAGAGGTCACAGGCTCTTGACTACTTTTTGGGTCCTGTAGGTTGGACCCAAGCAAACTAGTGATGATTAAAGGCTAGTGATCTGGAACCAGAATTGCACTTAAGGGCTACTGGCAAATTTCAAAGCGGTTTTTATTTGCCAGCCACATGTCTTGCAGCTAGTCTCACAATCCTGTTTTAGCTATTTGTGTTTCTTCTCATGTAGCTCAGGGTATGTCAAATACACTAAAGACCTGACTAGAAGCTGGTGCATCTCAGAGGCCTGCTCCAGTTCTCCCTGATTTGCCAGAGCAGCAGGATTGATTTTTTTTAATTCCAACATTTTCCATTATTTGTATCCTTCAGGCTACTTTGAATAATGCCAGCAATACTTGGTGGACATTTTGAGTTATGAGCTGATGCTGTAGCTCATCTAATTGCTTGCCTAAGCCTGGGTTCCAACCTGAACACCAGATTAATACGCATGCCTATCTTTCCAGCACACAGGAAGTGAAGGCATGAAGATTAGAAATGCAGCTATCCTTGACTTTGTCAGGTGCAGCCTAAGGTAAAGGAACAAGACTCTGCCTAAAACAGAAAACAAGGTCCAAAGAAACCAACCAAAAATACCACTTTGGGTACTTACGAATTTCCATTTTCATTTGTTTAGTCATACCTTCTAAGGAGCCAAGGTTGACTTTTAATCCTCAGGGTTTGATTGGCAAAAGAAGAGGACTGGTCCAAGATTTGAACCTAGGAAGATCCTATCAGACCCTAAGCGAGAATCCTCTAGGGGTAGGACCAACAAGCCTTAAAGAGAAGCTCCAGCTAGTCTTTCTAAGAAGGATATCTTGGAATCCACCGGTTGAATTCAGTAAACACCAAAAGAATTGAGTTTCAGATCTACCTGAAAAGGGTAATCCAAGACCCAGTGCCCCAATTGCTCAAGAATGTCAAAACTAGTGTAGAGTCTGTAACACTTGCACCCACTGCAATTTAGTACACTTCAAGCAGAGCAAAAGTCCCACCAAATGCTCCCTACCTCCAGTTCTAATGTCAGAGATACAGAAAGTAGAACTCCAACCATGGGGCACTCCTGGGAAGTGCCAGCATTTTCTCCAGTCGAGACCCAACTAAAATAACATCTCGTCCAACTTTGGGCTCAAACCAACGACCCTGAGATTAATAATCTCGTGCTCTAATGACTGTGCTAGATGGGGAACTGTTCTTTAGCTTAGAAGTTTACTAATTGTGACCACCACTGGGTAAGCATCCCCAGAGCAAATACTTGGTGAGCACCTGCTCCGTTGGCATAGCATAGAAATAAAATGAAGACAGGCAAAGCCATGGCTGGCACTGGAGCAGCATGGTTAAACTTGTTTCCATCGCTGTAGCAGGTCTTTGCGCATCTGATTAGTATTTGCTTACTAAACTGGATATTGGCCTCAACCGACGTATGTGTTGTCCTCTGTTTCCCCCAAACTAAACGTAATCTAAATGTAAGAAATGTCTCCTGTGAGTCTGGCACCCTGATTTTGTTGTTAACAGACATAGCATGTCAAGTCTGAGCCTAGGTGGCACAGGATCTGGGAGCTGATTTAGGGTGGCCATAGGGGCCAACAGGTCAGTCAAGGGAATCCAACTAGAGCTCAAATAACTAACCTATATGTCAGTGGGGTTAAGTTGGGGATCCTAGTGAGGGTCCAACAAATCCAGGGGTACGGATCTGAGCCAAAGGAGGCTCAGGCCATGTCCTATCCACACCCACCCTCGGGGCTTCTCCTAGGTCCTTTTCTGTCAGAGTGCCAGGAATCTGGTTCTTACCTATGCCTCTGGAATGGGACCTATCACACTGCACACAGAATTCCAGATGCTTCCATTGAAGCATCAAGAACACAGAGCAATGGCTGTCTGTCTTCAGGTGTATCCTATCCTCTAGTCCTATTTCCAAATTAAGTGCTTGGCTGAGCTGCCTCATTATGTAATTGCAAATCTTCCTAATAGTGGAAGGAAGAGGCACAAAAGAACCAGCATAGGAAGGAACCAATCATCACCTTCCTTCAACCCCAACTTAAAGGGGTTCACGTGTGACTTTCCCAAGGTTGGACCAATCTCCACCGCCATGCCACACTGTAGCCTCTTGTAGTTTTAAATGTTCTCTTACTGTATGCTTTTATATGAAGAAAGACTTGGTTTCTCTTTTCCATTTCTAAGATTACCAGACCTTTTTCTGTTTAGAGAATATGCTCATGATTATCCTTTAGATACAGTCAATATAACTGTTGCTCTTAGAACTTACTTGTTTTCTTGATATTTTTAAAGGAAATGGCAGAGTTTGTTTAAAAAATATTTTGCAGTTATTTATTTGTGTGAGTGATGAAACTCTGATTTTTCAAACCTGTCAAGAGGTACGATGACCTCCCCTCTCTCTCTCTCAAAAGCCCTCTTTCCTCTCTCTCAATGATGTATTTTAATTTTAGTGTAAGGGTGTTTTGCATGTGTATACAGTGCCCACAGAAGCCAGTACAGAGTATCAGATCCCCTGGAACTGGAGATGGGACACCATATAGTTGCTGGTAGTTGAGCCCAGGTTCTCTGGAAGAGGAGACAATGCTGTTAATTGTTGAGCCCTTTCAGTGTCCCCACCCATCTTTAAATTTTTAGAAGTATATGTGAGGCTGTGTTTATGTACATCATATGCAGACCATAAGAGGGATTTAGATTCTCCAGAATCTGACACCCTCTTCTGGGGTGTCTGAAGACAGCTAGAGTGTACTTATATCTAATAAATACATAAATAAATAAATAAACATTTTTAAAAAATGATACAAAAAAAGAAAGACCAGGTAGGACTGCCGTTTGCATGTTCATAGGGGAAACCTGGAGAGAGAGCAGTCTAACCTCAGCAGGTTGCTTCCCTCTGGATGGTAGCTCAGAGTGTAATCCCGGCAAGACAGGCAAATCACTGATTTCAAGGACTACCTGGTTCAGGACAGCCAATGCTATGAAGAGAAAGGAGCTATGTAGTGAAAACAAAGCAAGGAAACTCTAACCAGGAAAAGGAATAGACCCTTGTGATAGGGTACCAACAAGAGAAAGCCTTCTGTTACCACTTACAACCACAAGAAGCCTTGCACCCTTCCGCCCAGGTTATTACCACTGGTTATGACCACAAGGCTTGGGCTCTTATGTCTATAGGAAGCACCTGTCTGTGCCTTTAAATACCATTGAAAGTTCAGGGCTATAATTCATCTATAACAAGCAACAGTGGTAAGAACCTGCAGCCTTTGAAAACAACTCTTTTTTTAAAAAAGCAGGGGACACAACTGAGCTATAGAGCTCCTCAAGTTCAGCCCTATTACTTGATAGGGAAACAGCCTCAGTGTCCAGAGCTGAGGTCTCACAGGCAAACTGCTGCAATTTTTGAGTACCATCTAGAGAGAGAAAAGAAATTATGTGGTTACTTAATTTATGTATTTTATTATTTCTATTTGTTGTTTTGTTTTGTTTTATTTGGTTTTAGATAAGGCCTCAGTCTGTAGGTCTGGCTGACCCAGGACTGACTACATGTGTTAATTAGGGTTTCACAGCTGAGAACAGACACCAAGAGCAAGGTAAGACTTAGAAAACCCGACATTCAGGGGTGGCTCAAGCTCTTAATGAGAGCACTCGGGAGGCAGAGGCAGTCAGTTTCTGAGTTCGAGGCCAGCCTGGTGAAAGGAAGACAGACAGACAGATCAGTAAAATAAAAGCCAGAACCTTCTCTGCTTTTGTTTTCTTTTGCCTCGAGGTAGGATTTCTCTTGGTTTAGCCCAGGCAGTCTGTTCTGGAACTATCAGTGTAGGCTTGGGTAGCCTCAAACTCACAGAGGTCCTCTCTGCCTGCCTGCCTTTGCCACCCACACAGCCTGGCAGAAGCCAGAATCTCTTTTTCCCTCTTATTTATATATTTGTTTGTTTGTTTGTTTGCTTGCATGCTTGTTTGTTTGTTGTTATTATTACTATTAGTTTTCAAGGTAAGTGTGTGTGTGTGTGTGTGTGTGTGTGTGTGCTCTATCTGCTGCCTATATGACTACATGCCAGAAGAGGGCACCATAACCTAGGACAAGTCACCATGCAACTCCTGAGAATTAATTTAAAAAAAAAGGAAATTCTAATCACATAGAAGGTAGATATCAGCGAGGCTGTCAGAGTGCTTTTCAAGGCTTACTGTAAATAATAAAAATTGTGTGTCTTTTACCAAACAACAGAAGGGAAGGGAGGTGGTGTGCCTGCATGTCTGTTGTCTGCATGTCTACTTCCTTTTTCTGTCACTCGGTTGAACATTGGCACATTGACCTCACCATGCTGAAAGGCGACATGTGGATGGCAGCCATCTTGTCTGCTGACTGACCACCCTTCTCAAGATGGAGGTGGCTGGCCGTCACGAGACCTATTGTTCCAGGTTGCTTCTGTTTCTTCCCCTTCTTTCCCAGCTA
Organism: Mus caroli; assembly: GCF_978045245.1. Classification (NCBI taxonomy): domain Eukaryota; kingdom Metazoa; phylum Chordata; class Mammalia; order Rodentia; family Muridae; genus Mus; species Mus caroli. The sequence continues at coordinate 17,027 of NW_028227765.1, read as the reverse complement.
CTAGTGGAATAGAACTTAACTGAATCCAGTGCAGAAGGGTGAGGAGTCACTGAAAAGCCACAAGCAGCCATGGCCACATGTTTTTCTCTTGCTTTTTGTCTATTACTTCTTTATTATTTTTAGGAGGGAGGGGCGTTCAAGACAGTGTTTCTTTGTGTAGCCCTGGGTGTCTTGGAACACACTCTGTAGACCAGGATGGCCTGGAATGCAGAAATCTGCCAGCCTCTGCCTGCCAAGTGCTGGGATTAAAGGGGTGCTCCACCACACCCGGCTTCCTTGTTTATTTCTAAGAATCCGTGGGAAATATGATTTCTTTAATCTGTGTACCCTAGACTAACACAAACATGCACACACACAGGGCGTGAGAGAGAAAGATAAGGAGGAATGACATGAATTTTAGGAAAAAGAGATATTAATGGATTAATATTACTTCTATTCATACATATATACAAACATACACAGAATTAGAGTAGAGCTGAGGCAATTGTGGAACACACCTTTAGCCTCAGGCAGATTTCTGCATTCAAGGTCACCCTGGCTTACAGAGGGGGTTCCAAGTCAGCCAGGGCTGCACAGAGAAGCCCTTTCTGAGAAAAAAATAATAATTGAAAAAAGAAAGAAAGAAAGAAAGAAATAAAGAAAGAAAGAGGATAAAAAGTTTTTAAAAATAAGAAAAAAAAATTACCAGATTACCATCAAGCACACACAGCAATGGCTGTCTTCAGGTGTATCCTTTCAGCCTCCAAAACAAAAAGCAATGGCTGTCTGTCTTCAGGTGTATCCTATTCTCCAGTCTTATTTCCAACCTAAGAGCTGGGCTGAGCTGCCTCATTATGTAATTGCAAACCTTCCTTGGTTTGTCTTTTCCATTTCTAAGACTAACAGACCTTTTTCTATTTAGAGAATATGCTCATGACGGTCCTTTAGATATAGTAAATATAACTGTTGCTCATAGAACTTGTTTTCTAGGAATTTTTAAAGGTAAATGGCGGAGTTTATTTATAAAAAATATTTTGCATTTATTTATTTGTGTAAGTGATGAAGCTCAGGTCTTCAAACTCGTGAGGAGTTATGATTACCTCCCCTCTCTCTCACCCCCTCTCTCTCCTCTCTCTCAATGATCTATTTTATTTTTAGTGTAAGGGTGTTTTGCATGTGTATGCTGTGCCCACAGACTCCAGAACAGAGTATTAGATCTCCTGGAACTGGAGATGGGCCACCATATATATACTGGTAATTGAGCCCAGGTTCTCTGGAAGAGGAGACAATGCTCTTAATTGTTGAGCTCTCTCTGTAGCCCCATCTTTCATTATTTTTTTTTGAGTATATGTGAGGCTGTGTTTATATACATCATATGCAGACAATAAGAATGATTTAGATTCTTCAGAATCTGACACCCTCTTCTGGAGTGTCTGAAGATAGCTACAGCATACTTAAATATAATAAATAAATAGATCTTTAAAAAGAAAAGGAAAAGAAAAAAAGAAAGACCAGGCCTGCCATATGCATGTTCATAGAGGAAACTGGAAGAGACCCCAATCTAACCTCAGCAGGGTGCTTCCTTCTGGATGGTAGCTCACAGTTTCATCCCAGCAAGACAGGCAAATCACTGAGTTCAAGGACAGTAAGGTTCAGGACCACCAAGGTTAGGAAGGGAAAGGGGCTATGTAGAGAATACAAACCGACAAAACAACAACAAGGAAAAAGAAGTGACAGTGTAACTTGGGGTAGGGTACCAACAAGAGAAAGCCTTCTGTTACCACTTACAAACACCAGTAGCCTTGCACCCTTCTGCCCAGGTCCCTGTCTACCTTTCTAGGAATTGTTAGGATGCCAGTGGGTGGGGGAATCCAGATTAACTTTTTAATAACAAAGAATTGGCCTTTTATGTCTATAGGAAGCCCATCTCAGTACCTTTAACTACCACTGAAAGTTCAGGGCTGTGACTCAACTGTAACAAGCAACAGTGCTAAGATTCTTCAGCCTTTGAAAACAACTTTTTTTTTAAAGTGGGGGATACAACTCAGCAGTAAAACCCCTCAGGTTCAGCCATAATACTTGTTAGGAAAACAGTCTCAATGTCCAGAGCTGAGGTCTCATGGGTGAACTGCTTCGAGCTCTGAGTATCATCTAAGGAAAGAAAAGATATCATGTTTTGCTTAATTTATTTATTTTATTATTTCTATTTTTTGTTTTGTTTTGTTTTGTTTTGTTTTAGATAATGCCTCACTCTGTAGCTACAGCTGACCTAGGACTGACTACATGTCTTAATTAGGGTTTCACAGCTGAGAAACAGACACCATACCAATGTAAGACTTAGAAAACCCAACAGTCAGTGGTGGCTCGAGCTCTTAATGAGAGCACTCTGGAGGCAGAGGCAGTCAGTTTCTGAGTTCGACGCCAGCCTGGTTAAAAACAGGGTCAGGAAGGCAGGGCTAGGCAGGGCTTGGCAAGGCAGGGCTAGGCAGGGCTTGGCAAGGCAGGGCTAGCTAGGGCTGGGCTATGCAGGGCAAGGCTGGGCTAGGTTGGGCTAGGCAGGGCTAGGCTAGGCTAGGCAAGGCAGGGCCATATTCTGGGTCCCATAGTGTGAATTTTTAAATTTCACGAATTTCAGGGTTTCTCGGAAATTTCTGGGTCATGCAGTGTGATTTTCTCATTTTCCAAGTTTTTCAAGTTTTTTCATTATTCAGGGTCCTTCAGTGTGATTTTCTCATTTTCCAACTTTATCAGGTATTCTCGCCATAATTGGGGTCCTTCAGTGTGAGTTTTTAATTTTCTACTTTTTTCATGGTTTCCTGCCATATTCTGCGTCCTACATAGTGTATTTTTAATTTTCCACGTTTTTCAGGGTTTCTTGGCATATTCTGGGTCCTACAGTGTGATTTTCCTCATTTTGCACTTTTTTCAATTTTTTTCTCATTACTGTGTCCTACAGTATGATTTTCTCATTTTCCACCTTTTTCAGGTTTTCTCGCTATATTTGGGGTCTATCAGTGTGAGTTTTTAATTTTCTACTTTTTTCAGGGTTTCTCACCATATTCTGGGTACTACTGCGTGTATATTTAATTTTCTACTTTTTTCAGGTTTTCTGGCCATATTCTGGGTCCTTCAGTGTGAGTTTTAATTTTACTCGTTTTTCAGGTTTTCTCGCCATATTCCCGGTCCTTCGGTGTGAATTTTTAATTTTCCACATTTCCAGGATTTTTAGTCATATTCTGGGTCCTACAGTATGATTTTCTCATTTCCACGTTTTTCAGGTTTTCTTGCCATATTCCAGGTCCTTCAGTGTGAATTTTTAATTTTCCACTTTTTTCATGGATTCTCGCCATATTCTGTGTCAGACAGTGTGAATTTTTAATTTTCACGTTTTTCAGGGTTTCTTGACATATTCTGGGTTCTGCAGTGTGATTTTCTCATTTTCCACGTTTTTCGAGTTTTTACAATAATTCTGGGTCCTCCAGTGTGATTTTCTAATTTTCCACTTTTTCAGGTTTATCCCCATATTTGGGGTCCTTCAGTGTGAGTTTTTAATTTTCCTCGTTTTTCAGGTTTTCTCGCCATATTCGGGGTCCTTCAGTGTGAATTTTTCATTTTCCACATTTTTCGGTTTTTTTTGTCATATTCTGGGTCTTACAGTGTGATTTTCTCATTTCCACCTTTTTCAGGTTTTCTTGATGTATTCCAGGTCCTTCATTGTGAATTTTTAAGTTTCCACGTTTTTTCAGTATTTCTCTCCATATTATGGGTAATATAGTGTGAATTTTTAATTTTCCACTTTTTTCATGTTTTCTTGCCATAATAGAGATTTTTCAGTGTTTTTATTTCCATATTCTAGGTATTAGAGTATGATTTTCTCATTTTTCGTTCCTTTAATGGTTTGTCACCATATTTCATGTCCTACAGTCTGTTTTTCTCATTTTTCGACTTTTTCAAGTTTTATCACCATATCCAGGTCCTACGGTGTGATTTTCTCATTTTCCACCTTTTTCAGGTATTCTCGCCATAATCGGGGTCCTTCAGTGTGAGTTTTTAATTTTCTCCTTTTTTCATGGTTTCTTGCCATATTCTGCGTACTACAGAGTGTATTTTTATTTTCCACGTTTTTCAGGGTTTCTCGGCATATTCTGGGTTCTACAGTGTGATTTTTCTCATTTTCCACTTTTTTCATTTTTTTTTCGCATTACTGTGTCCTACAGTATGATTTTCTCATTTTCTACCTTTTCCAGGTTTTCTCGCTATATTTGGGGTCCTTCAGTATGAGTTTTTAATTTTCTACTTTTTTCAGGGCTTCTCGCCATATTCTGGGTACTACAGCGTGTATTTTTAATTTTCTACTTTTTTTGAAAAATGAGAAAATCACACTGTAGGACCTGGAATATGGTGAGAAACCCCGAAAAAGTCGAAAAATGAGAATATCTTACTGTAGTACCTAGAATATAGCGATAAACGCTGATAAATGTCGAAAATTAAAACTCACAAAGAAGGACCTAGAATATAGCGAGAAATTTTAAAAAATATGGAAAATGAGAAAAGCACACAGTAGGACTTGGAATATGGCGAGAAACACTGAAAAATGTGGATAATTAAAAAAATCACACTTAAAGCCTGGAATATTGCAAGAAACCCTGAAAAATGTGGAAAATGAGAAAATCACACTGTAGGACCTGGAATATGGTAATAAACCCTGAAAAGTCGAAAAATGAGAAAATCACAATGTAGGACCTGAAATATGGTACAAACCATGAAAGAATCGAAAAATGTGAAAATCATACTGTAATACCTATAATATGGCGATAAAGTCACTGAAAAATCTCGAAAATAAAAAACTCACAAAGAAGGACCTGAAATATGGCGAGAAACCCAGAAAAACGTGGATAATGAAAAAATCACACTGAAGGACCTGGAAAATGGCGATAAACCCTGAAAAATGTGGAAAATTAAAAACTCACACTGAAGGACCTGGAAAATGGCAAGATATCCTGAATAATGTGGAAAATGAGGAAATAACACTGTAAGAACTGGAATATGGTGAGAAACTGAAAAAGTCGAAACATAAGAAAATCAAACTGTAGGTCCCAGAATATGGTGAGAAACCCTGAAAAACGTGGATAATTATTTATTCATAATGAAGGACCTGGAATATGGCGAGAAACCTTGAAAAACATGGATAATGAAAAAATCACACTGAAGGCCTGGAATATGGCAAGAAATCCTGAAAAATGTGGAAAATGAGAAAATCACACTGTAGGACGAGGAATATGGTGATAAAACCTGAAAAAGACGAAAAATGAGAAAATCACACTGTAGGACCTGAAATATGGTGACAAACCATGAAAGAATCAAAAATGAGAAAATCATACTGTAGTACCTAGAATATGGCGATAAAATCACTGAAAAATTTCAAAATAAAAAAGCACACACAGAATGACCTGAAAAATGGCGAGAAACCCTGAAAAACGGGGATAATGAAAAAAATCACACTAAAGGACCCCGAATATGGCGAGAAAACCTGAAAAAGGTGGAAAATAAGAAAATCATACTGTAGGACCCAGAATATGACGAAAAAAACTTATAAACGTTAAAAATTAAAAATTCACACTGTAGGACCTGGAATATGGCAAGAAAACCTGAAAATCGTGGAAATGAGAAAATCACACTGTAGAACACAGAATACGACGAAAAAAACTGAAAAACGTGGAAAATTTAAAATTCACACTGAAGGACCCAGAATATGGCGAGAAAAACTGAAAAGGGTGGAAAATGAGAAAATCACACTGTAGGACCCAGAATATGACGAAAAAAACGTTTAAAATTAAAAATTCACACTGTAGGACCCCGTATATGGCGAGAAAACCTGAAAAAGGTGGAAAATGAGAAACTCACACTGTAGGACCCATAATTACTAAAAAACTTGAAAAGGGTCGAAAATGAGAAAGTCAATCTGTAGGACTCAGAATATGCAGAGAAACCATGAAAAACGTCAAAAATTAAAAATGCACACTGTAGGACCCAGAATATGGCGAGAAACCCTCGTAAAAATAGAAATTAAAAAACTCTAACAAAAGGACCCCGGATACTGCGGGAAAACCTGAAAAATGTGAAAAATGAGAAAATCACACTGTAGGACCCAGAATATACCAAGAAACCGTGAAAAAAGTAGAAATTAAAAAACTCACACAAAAAGAACCCTAATACAGTGCGAAAACCTGAAAAAGGTGGAAAATGAGAAAATTACACTGTAGGACACAGAATTGCGAAAAAACTTGAAAAACGTGGAAAAAGAGAAAATCACAGTACAGGACCCAGTTATGCCAAGAAACCCTGAAAAACATGAAAATGAAAAATTCACACTGTCGGACCCAGAATATGGCGAGAAACCATGATAAAAGTGGAAAATTAAAAATTCACACTGAAGGACCCAGAATATGGTGAGAAAACCTGAAAAAGGGGAAAATTAAACACTCACACTTAAGGGCCCAGAATATGGCGAGAAACCCGTAAAAGTAGAAAATTAAAAATTCACACTGAAAGACTCCGAATATGGAGAGAAAACCAGAAAAAGGTGGAAAATGAGAAAATCACACTAAAGGACCCAGAATATGCCGAGAAACCCTGAAAAACGTGAAAATTAAAAATTCACACTGTCGGACCCAGAATATGGCAAGAAACCATGAAAAAAGTGGAAAATTAGAAAATCACACTGTATTACCCAGAATATAACGAGAAATACTGAAAAACTTGGAAAATTAAAAATTCACACTGAAGGACCTGGAATATGGCAAGAAAACCTGAAAAACATGGAAATGAGAAAATCACACTATAGCACCTTGAATATGAAGAAAAAACCTGAAAAACGTGGAAAATTAAAATTCACAATGAAGGACCCAGAATATGACGAGAAAAAATGATAAAAGTAGAAAATTAAAAATTCACACTGAAGGACCCCGAATATGGGGAGAAAACCTGAAAAAGGTTGAAAATGAGAATAATCGCACTGTAGGACCCAGAACTGGGAAAAAACTTGAAAAACGCCATAAATGAGAAAATCACACTGTAGGACCCAGAATATGGCAAGAAACCCTGAAAAACGTGGAAAAATAAAATACACGCTGTAGGACCCAGAATATGGCAAGAAACCCTGAAAAGAGTAGAAAATTAAAAACTCACACGGAATGACCCCAAATATGGCGAGAAAACCTGAAAAAGGTGGAAAATGAGAATAATCACACTGTAGGACCCAGAATTATGAGAAAACTTGAAAAACGTCGAAAATGAGAAAATTACACTGCAGGACCCAGAATATTCCCAGAAACCTTGCAAAAAGTGAAAATAAAAATTCACACTTCGGACCCAGAATATGGCGATAAACCATGAAAAAAGTGGAAAATTAAAAATTCACACTGTATTAACCAGAATATGGCAAGAAATACAAAAAAACATAGAAAATTAAAAATTCACAGAACAGGCCCTGGAATATGGCAAGAAAACCTGAAAAACGTGGAAATGAGAAAATCACACTGTAGGACCCCAGAATATGATGAAAAAACATGAAAAACGTGGAAAATTAAAAATTCACACTGAAGGACCCGGAATATGGCGAGAAAACCTAAAAAACGAGGAAAATTAAAAACTCACACTGAAGGACCCAGAATATGGCGAGAAAACGTGAAAAATGTGGAAAATGAGAAAATCACACTGTAGGATCCAGAATTACGAAAAAACTTGAAAAACGATGAAACTGAGAAAATATCACTGCAGGACCGAGAATATGCCGAGAAACCCTGAAAAAAGTGAAAATTAAAAATTCACACTGAAGGACCCGGAATATGGAGAGAAAACCTAAAAAACGAGGAAAATTAAAATCTCACACAGAAGGACCCAGAATATGGCGAGAAAACCTGAAAAAAGTAGAAAATTAAAAATTCACAATGAAGGACCCCGAATATGGGGAGAAAACCTGAAAAAGGTTGAAAATGAGAATAATCATACTGTAGGAACCTGATATGGGAAAAAACTTGAAAAACGTCATAAATGAGAAAATCACATGGTAGGACACAGAATACGGTGAGAAACCCTGAAAAACGTGTAAAATTAAAATACACACTGTAGGACCCAGAATATGGCAAGAAACCCTGAAAAAAGTGAAAATTAAAAATTCACACTGTATTAACCAAAATATGGCAAGAAATAAAAAAAAAAAAACGTGGAAAATTAAAAATTCATAGAAAAGGACCGGGAATATGCCAAGAAAACCTGAAAACGTGGAAATGAGAAAATCACACTGTAGGACCCCAGAATATGATGAAAAACCCTGAAAAATGTGGAAAATTAAAAATTCACACTGAATAACCCAGAATATGGCAAGAAAACATAAAAAACGAGGAAAATTAAATACTCACACTGAAGGACCCAGAATAGGGCAAGAAAACCTGAAAAAAGTAGAAAATTAAATATTCACACTGAAGGACCCCGAATATGGGGAGAAAACCTGAAAAAGGTTGAAAATGAGAATAATCATACAGTAGGACCCAGAATTGGGAAAAAACTTGAAAATCGTCATTAATGAGAAAATCACACTGTAGGACCCAGAATATGGCAAGAAACACTGAAAAAAAGTAGAAAATTAAAAACTCACAAGGAAGGACCACAAATATGGCGAGAAAACCTGAAAAAGGTGGAATATGAGAAAATCACACTGTAGGACCCAGAATTACGAGAAAACTTGAAAAACGTCGAAAATGAGAAAATTACACTGCAGTACCCAGAATATGCCGAGAAACCCTGAAAAAAGTGAAAATTAAAAATTCACACAGTCGGACCCAGAATATGCCGATAAAACATGAAAAATTGGAAAATTAAAAATTCACACTGTATTAACCAGAATATGGCAAGAAATATTTAAAAAAAAGTGGAAAATTAAAAATTCACAGAAAAGGCCCTGGAATATGGCAAGAAAACCTGAAAAACGTGGAAATGAGAAAATCACACTGTAGGACCCCAGAATATGATGAAAAAACATGAAAAACATGGAAAATAAAAAATTCACACTGAAGGACCCGGATTATGGCGAGGAAAACCTAAAAAACGAGGAAAATTAAAAACTCACACTGAAGGACCCAGAATATGGCGAGAAAACCTGAAAAATGTGGAAAATGAGAAAATCACACTGTAGGACCCAAAATTACAAAAAACTTGAAAAACGTGGAAAATCAGAAAATCACACTGCAGGACCCAGAATATGCCTAGAAATCCTGAAAAACGTGAAAATTAAATATTCACAGTCAGAAGCAGATTATGGCGAGAAATACTGAAAAACTTGGAAAATTAAAAATTCACACTGAAGGACCAGGAATATATCGAGAATACCTGAAAAACGAGGAATATTAAAAACTCACACTGAAGGACCCAGAATATGCCTGGGGAGAAAACCTGAAAAACGTGGAAAATTAAAAATTCACACTGTAGAACCCAGAATATGCCGAGAAAACCTGAAAAAGTTGGAAAATGAGTAAATCACACTGTAGGACTCAGAATATGTCGAGACCCTGAAAAACGTGGAAAATTAAAAATACACGCTGTAAGACCCAGAATATGGGGAGAAAACCTGAGAAAGGTGGAAAATGAGGAAATCAAATTGTAGGACCCAGAATATTGCGAGAAACCCTTAGAAACGTGGAAAATTTAATATTCACACTGTAGGACTCAGAATATGGTGAGAAACCCTGAAGAAAGTAGAAAATTAAAAATTCATACTGAAGGACCTCGAATATGGCGAGAAAACCTGAAAAAGGTAGAAAATGAGAAAATCACACTGTAGGACACAGTATATGCCAAGAAACCCTGAAAAACGTAGAAAATTAAACCTGAGAAAAGTGGAAAATGAGAAAATCACACTGTAGGACACAGAATTGCGAAAAAACTTGAAAAACGTCAAAAATGTGAAAATCACACTGTAGTACCCAGAATATGCAGAGAATCCCTGAAAAACGTGAAAAATTAAAAATACACGCTGTAGGACCAGAATACGGGGAGAAACCTTGAAAAACATGGAAAATTAATATTCACACTGTAGGACCCAGAATATAGCAAGAAACACTAAAAACGTGGAAAATTAAAAATTCACACTGTAGGACCAGAATATGGCAAGAAACCTTGAAAAAAGTGGAAAATTAAAAATTCACACTGTAGAACCCAGAATATGACGAAAAAAACGTAAAAACGTTTTAAAATTAAAAATTGACACTGTAGGACACAGAATATGCCATGAAACCCTGAGAAACGTGGAAAATTAAAAATACACTCTGTAGGAACCAGAATATTGCGAGAAACCCTGAAAAAAGTAGAAAATTAAAATCTCACAGTGAAGGAACCCGAATATGGCGAGAAAACCTAAAAAACATGGAAATTAACAACTCACACTCAAGGATCTGGAATATGGCAAGAAAACCTGAAACAATTGGAAAAGTAAAAACTCCCACTGAAGGACCTAGAATATGGGAAGAAACCCTGAAAAAAGTACAAAATTAAAAACTCACACTGAAGGACCCTGAATATGGCAAGAAAACATGAAAAAGGTGGAAAATGAGAATAATCACACTGTAGGACCCAGAATTCCGAATAAACTTGAAAAACGGGGAAAATTAACAACTCACTCAGAAAGACCTGGAATATGGCAAGAAACCCTGAAAAACGTGGAAAATTAAAAATTCATCTGTAGGACCCAAAATAAGTTGGGAAACCCTGAAAAACGTGGAAAATTAAAAATTCACACTGAAGGAACTGGAATATAATGAAAAATCCTGGAAAATAAAAAACTCACACTGTAGGACCTGGAATATGGTGAGAAAACCTTAAAAAAAATTGGAAAATTAAAAACTCTCATCGAAGGATCTAGAATATGGCAAGAAACCCTGAAAAAAGTGGAAAATGAGAAATTCACACTGTAGAACCCAGAATTGCGAAAAAACTTGAAAAACGGGGAAAATGAGAAAATCACACTGTAGGAACCATAATATGCCTAGAAACACTGAAATACGTGGAAAATTAAAAATACACAAGTACACGGTGTAGGACACAGAATATGGCGAAAAACCCTGAAAAAATAGAAAATGAGAAAACAACACTGTAGGACCCCGAATATGCAGAGAAAACTTGAAAAACGAGAAAATTAAAAATTCAAGCTGTCGGACACAGAATATGCCGAGAAAAACTGAAAAACATGGAAAATTAAATATTCACACTGTAGGACCCAGATTATGACGAAAAAAACTTAAAAACGTGGAAAATTAAAAATTCACACTGTAGGACCCTGAATAGGCCGAGAAACCCTGAAAAACGTGGAAAATGAAAAATACAGGCTGTAGTATCCGAATATGGCGAGAAAACCTGAAAAAAGTAGAAAATTAAAAACTCACACTGAAGGACCCCGAATATGCCGAGAAAAACTGAAAAAGGGGGAAAATTAGAAAAATCACACAGTAGGACCCGGAATAAAACAAAAATTACTTGAAAACGTGAAAAAAATAAAAATTCACACTGTAGGGCACAGAATAGGGCGAGAAACCCTGAAAAAAGTAAAAAATTAAAAACTCTCACTGAAGACCCAGAATATGCCTAGAAAACCTGAAAAAGTTGGAAAAAGTGAAAATCACACTGTAGGACCTAGAATATGGGGAGAAACCCTGAACAAAGTAGAAAATTAAAAACTCACATTGAAGGACCCCGAATACGGCGAAAAACATGAAAAAGGTGGAAAATGATAAAACACAGTGTAGGACCCAGAATTACGAAAAAAAATTGAAAAACGTCGAAAATGAGAAAATGACACTGCAAGACCCAGAATATGCCGAGAAACCCTGAATAACGTGAACATTAAAAATGTACACTGTCGGTCCCACAATATGGCAAGAAACCATGAAAAAAGTGGAAAATTAAAAATTCACACTGTATTACCCAGAATAGGGCGAGAAATACTGAAAAATGTGGAAAAGTAAACATTCACACTGAAGGACCTGGAATATGGCAAGAAAACCTGAAAAACATGGTATGAGTAATCACAGTGTAGGACCCAGAAGATGTCGAAAAAACCTGAAAAATGAGGAAAATTAAAAATTCAAATTGAAGGACCTGGAATATGGCAAGAAAACCTGAAAAACGAGGAAAATTAAAAATTCACACTGAAGGACCCAGAATATGGCGAGAAAACCTGTAAAAGTAGAAAATTAAAAATTCACACTGAAGGTCCCCGAATATGGCAAGAAAACCTGAAAAAGGTGGAAAATGAGAATAATCACACTGTAGGACCCAGAAGTGTTAAAAAAATTGAAAAACGTCGAAAATGAGAAAATCACAGTGTAGGAACCAGCATATGGCGAGAAACCCTGAGAAACTTGGAAAATTAAAAATACACTCTGTAGGACCCAGAATATGGCGATAAACCCTGAAAAGTAGAAAATTAAAAACTCACACTCAAGGACCCGAATATGGCCAGAAAACCTGAAAAAGGTGGAAAATGAGAAAATCACACTGTAGGACCCAGAATTGGGAAAAAACTTTAAAAAAGTGGAAAATGACAAAATCCCAATGTAGGACCCAGAATATGCCGAGAAACCCTGAAAAACGTGGAAAATTAAAAATACACTCTGGAGGACCCAGAATATGGCGATAAACCCTGAAAAAAGTAGAAAATTACAAACTCACACTGAAGAACCCCGAATATGGAGAGAAAACCTGAAAAAGGTGGAAAATAAGAAAATCACACTGTAGGACCCAGAATTGCGAAAAAAATTGAAAAACGTCGACATTGAGAAAATCACAGGGCAGAACACAGAATATGCCGAGAAACCCTGAAAAACTTGAAAATTAAAAATTCATACTGTCGGACCCAGATTATCTCGAGAAACCATTAAAAAGTGGACAATTAAAAATTCACACTGTATTACCCAGAATATGGCGAGAAATAGTGAAAAACGTGGAAAATTAAAAATTCACACTGAGGGACCTGGAGTAAGGCAAGAAAACCTGAAAAACGTGGAAATGAGAAAATCACACTGTAAGACCCAGAATATGACGAAAAAACCTGAAAAACGTTGAAAATTAAAAATTCACACAGAAGGACCCAGAATTTGGAGAGAAAACCTGAAAAACGAGGAAAATTAAAAACTCACACTGAAGGAAACAGAATTGCGAAAAAACTTGAAAAACGTCGAAAATGAGAAAATTACTCTGTAGTACCCCGAATATGGGGAGAAACCCTTTAAAAAGTAGAAAAATAAAAACTCACACTGTAAGACCCAGAATATGACGAAAAAAAACCTGAAAAACGTGGAAAATTAAAAATTCACACTGAAGGACCTGGAATATGGCAAGAAAACCTGAAAAACGTGGAAATGAGAAAATCACACAGTAGGACTCAGAATTACCAAAAAACTTGAAAAATGTGGAAAATGAGGAAATCATACTGTATGACCCAGAATATGCCAAGAAACCCTGAAAAAGGCGGAAAAATAAAAAGTCACACTGAAGGACCCGGAATTTGGCGAGAAAACCTGAAAAACCAGGAAAATTAAAAACTCACACTGAAGGAAACAGAATTGCGAAAAAACTTGAAAAACGTCTAAAATGAGAAAATTACACTGTAGGACCCCGAATATGGGGAGAAACCCTTTAAAAAGTAGAAAAATAAAAACTCACACTGTATTACCCAGAATATGGCTAGAAATACTGCAAAACGTGGAAAATTAAAAATTCACACTGAAGGACATGGAATATGGCAAGAAAACCTGAAAAACGTGGAAATGAGAAAATCACACAGTAGGACTCAGAATTACCAAAAAACTTGAAAAACGTGGAAAATGAGAAAATCATACTGTATGACCCAGAATATGCCAAGAAACCCAGAAAAAGGAGGAAAAATAAAAAGTCACCCTGAATGACCCGGAATTTGGCGAGAAAACCTGAAAAACATGGAAAATTAAAAACTCACAGTGAAGGAACCAGAATATGGCGAGAAACCCTGAAAGAAGTAGAAAATAAAAAATCTCACATTGAAGGACCCCGTATATGGCAAGAAAACCTGAAAAAGGTGGAAAATGAGAAAATCCCACTGTAGGACACAGAAATGCCAAAAAACTTTAAAAAATGGAAAATGAGAATAATCACACTGTAGGACCCAGAATTGCGAAAAAACTTGAAAAACGTCGAAATTGAGAAAATTACACTGCAGGACCCAGAATATGCCGAGAAACCCTGAAAAACTTGAAAATTAAAAATTCATACTGTCGGACCCAGATTATCTAGAGGAACCATTAAAAAGTGGACAATTAAAAATTCACACTGTATTACCCAGAATATGGCGAGAAATACTGAAAAACGTGGAAAATTAAATATTCACACTGAAGGACCCCGAATATTGCGAGAAAACGCGAAGAAGGTGGAAAATTAGAAAATCACACTGCAGGACCCAGAATATGCCAAAAAACCCTGAAAAACATGAAAATTAAAAATTCACACTGAAGGACCCAGAACATGGCAAGAAAACCTGAAAAACATGGAAAATTAAGTATTAACACTGTAGGACCCAGGATATGGAGAGAAACACTTAAAATTATGGAAAATCAAAAATTCATACTGTAGGACAAGAATATGGCAAGAAACATTGAAAAACATGGAAAATTAAAAATTTACACTGTAGGACCCAGAATATGATGAAAAAAATCTTAAAAACGTCTAAAATTAAAAATTCACATTGTAGGACCCAGAATATGGCCAGAAACAATGAAAAATGTGGAGAATTTAAATTTCACACTGTACTACAAAGAATATGGCCAGAAACCCTGAAAAAAGTAGAAATTAAAAAACTCACACAAAGGACCCCGAATATGGCTCGAAAACCTGAAAAAGTTGGAAAATGAGAAAATTACAGTGTAGGACCCAGAATTATGAAAAAACTTCAAAAACGTGGAAATGAGGAAATCACACTGCAGGACCAAAAACATGACGAGAAACCCTGAAAAACGTGAAAATTAAAAATTCACACTGTCGGACCCAGAATATGGCGAGAAACCATGAAAAAAGTGGAAAATTAAAAATTCACACTGAAGGACCTGCAATATGGAAAGAAAATCTAAAAAACATGGAAATGAAAAAATCACACTGTAGACCCCAGAATATGGCGAGAAAACCTGAAAAAAATGAAAAATGAGAATAATCACACTTTAGGACCCAGAATTGCTAAAAAACTTGAAAAACGTCGTAAATCAGAAAATCACACTGTAGGACCCAGAATATGGTGAGAAAAGGTGAAAAACGTGGAAAATTAAAAATACACTCTATAGGACCCAGAATATGGCGAGCAACCCTGAAAAAAGTAGAAAATTAAAAACTCACACTGAAGCACCCAGAATATTTCGAGAAAACCTGAAAAAGGTGGAAAATGAGAATAATCACACTGGAGGACCCAGAATTGCAAAAAAGCATGAAAAACGTCGAAAATGAGAAAATCACACGGTAGGACCCAGAATATGCCAAGATACCCAGAAAAACGTGAAAATTAAAAATTCACACTGTCGGACCCAGAATATGGGAAGAAACCATGAAAAAAGTGGAAAATTAAAATTCACACTGTATTATCCA
Organism: Mus caroli; assembly: GCF_978045245.1. Lineage (NCBI taxonomy): Eukaryota > Metazoa > Chordata > Mammalia > Rodentia > Muridae > Mus > Mus caroli. The sequence continues at coordinate 1,394 of NW_028227765.1, read as the reverse complement.
GAATATGGCGAGAAATACTGAAAAACGTGGAAAATTAAAAATTCACACTGAAGGACCTGCAATATGGCAAGAAAACCTGAAAAACGTGGAAATGAGAAAATCACACTGTAGAACCCTGAATATGATGAAAAAAACCTGAAAAACGTGGAAAATTAAAAATTCACACTGAAGGACCCGGGATATGGTGAGAAAACCTGAAAAACAAGGAAAATTAAAACTCACACTGAAGGAACCAAAATATGGCAAGAAAACCTGACAAAAGTAGAAAATTAAAAAGTCACACTAAAGTACCCGAATACAGTGAGAAAAACTGAAAAAGTTAGAAAATGAGAAAATCACACTGTAGGACCCAAAATTACGAAAAAACTTGAAAAACTTGGAAAATGAGAAAATCACACTGCAGAAACAAGAATATGCCGAGAAACCCTGAAAAACGTGGAAAATTAAAAATTCACACTGTCGGAATCAGACTATGTCGAGAAAACATGAAAAAAGTGGAAAATTAAAAATTCACACTGTATTACCCAGAATATGGCGAGAAATACTGAAAAACGAGGAAAATTAAAAATTCACACTGAAGGACCTGCAATATGGCAAGGAAACCTGAAAAACGTGGAAATGAGAAAATCACACTGGAAGACCCAGAATATGAAGAAAAAACCTGAAAAACGTGGAAAATTAAAAATTCACACAGAAGGACCCGGAATATGGTGAGAAAACCTGAAAAAGGAGGAAAATTAAAAACTCACACTGATGGACCCAGAATATGGCAAGAAACTCTGAAAAAAGTAGAAAATTAAAAAGTCAGAGAGAGGTCCAGGAAAATGGCCAGAAAAGCTGAAAAATGTGGAAAATGAGAATAATCACACTGTAGCACCCAGAAGTGCTAAAAAACATGAAAAATTTGGAAAATGAGAAAATCACACTGGAGTTCCCAGAAATATGAAAAAAATTTAAAAACGTGGAAATGAAAAAAATCACACTGCAGGACTCAGAATATGCCTAGAAACCCTGAAAAACGTGAAAATTAAAAATTCACACTGTTGGACCCAAAATATGCCAAGAAAACCTGAAAGAGTTGGAAAATGATAAAATCACACTGTAGGACCCAGAATATGACGAAAAAAACTTAAAAACGTTTAAAATTAAAAATTCACACTGCAGGACCCAGAATATGGCAAGAAACCCTGAAAAAGTAAAAATTAAAATCTCACACTGAAGGACACCTAATATGGCGAGAAAACCTGAAAAAGGTGGAAAATGAGAAAATCACATTATAGGACCCAGAATAACGAAAAAACTTAAAAAACGAGGATAATGAGAAAATCACACTGCAGGACTTAGAATAAGCATAGAAACACTGAAAAACGTGAAAATTAAAAATTCACACTGTA
>NW_028227764.1:65000-79017 GCF_978045245.1 Mus caroli | reverse complement strand
GAAAATCACAATGTAGAAGATGGAATATGGTGAGCAATCCTGAAAAAGTCAAAAAATGAGAAAATCACACTGTAGGACCTGGAATATGGTGAGAAACTCTGAAAAAGTCGAAAAAAGAGAAAATCACACTCTAGGACTTGGAATATGATGAGAAACCCTGAAAAAGTCAAAAAAATGAGAAAATCACACTGTAGTACCTGGAATATGGTGAGCAACCCTGAAAAAGTCTATAAATGACAAAAACACACTGTAGGAGCTGGAATATGGTGAGAAACCCTAAAAAAGTCCAAAAATAAGAAATTCACACTTGTAGGACTTGCAATATGGTGAGAAACCCTGAAAAAGTCGAAAAATGAGAAAATCACGCAGTAGTACCTGGAATATGGTGAGAAACACTGAAAAAGTCTTAAAATGAGAAAATCACACTGTAGGACCTGGAATATGGTGAGAAACTCTGAAAATGTCGAAAAATAAGAAATTCACACTTGTAGGACCTGCAATATGGTGAGAAACCCTGAAAAAGTCAAAAAATGAGAAAATCACACTGTAGGACTTGGAGTAAGATGAGAAACCCTGAAAAAGTCAAAAAATGAGAAAATCACACAGTTGGACCTGCAATATGGTGAGAAACCCTGAAAAAGTCGAAAAATAAGAAAATCAAACTTGTAGGACCTGCAATATGGTGAGAAACCCTGAAAAAGTCGAAAAATGAGAAAATCACACTGTAGGACTTGGAATAAGATGAGACACCCTGAAAAAGTCAAAAAATGAGAAAATTTCACTGTAGGACTTGGAATAAGATGAGAAACCCTGAAAAAGTTGAAAAATGAGAAAATCACAATGTAGAAGATGGAATATGGTGAGCAATCCTGAAAAAGTCAAAAAATGAGAAAATCACACTGTGGAACCTGGAATATGGTGAGAAACTCTGAAAAAGGCGAAAAATTGGAAAAATCACACTCGAGGACTTGGAATATGATGAGAAACCCTGAAAAAGTCAAAAATGAGAAAATCAGACTGTAGTAGCTGGAATATGGTGAGAAACATTGAAAAAGTCTCAAAATGAGAAAATCACACAGTTGGACCTGCAATATGGTGAGAAACACTGAAACAGTCGAAAAATAAGAAAATCAAACTTGTAGTACCTGCAATATGGTGAGAAACCCTAAAACATTCCAAAAATGAGAAAATCAAACTGTAGGATTTAGAATATGATGAGAAACCGTGAAAAAGTCAAAAAATGATTAAAATACACTGTAGAAGCTGGAATATGGTGAGTAAACCCTGAAAAAGTCGAAAAATAAGAAAATCACACTTGTAGAACCTCCAATATGGTGAGAAACCCTGAAAAAGTCGAAAAATGAGAAAATCACACTGTAGGACCTGGAATATGTTGAGAAACCCTGAAAAAGTCTTAAAATGAGAAAATCACACTGTAGGACTTGGAATAAGATGAGAAACCCTTAAAAAGTCGAAAAATGAGAAAAATACACTGAAGGAGTTGGAATATGTTGAGAAACCCTGAAAAAGTCTTAAAATGAGAAAATCACACGGTAGGACCTGGAATATGGTGAGAAACTCTGAAAAAGTCGAAAAAAGAGAAAATCACACTCTAGGACTTGGAATATGATGAGAAACCCTGAAAATATCAAAAAATGAGAAAATCACACTGTAGTACCTGGAATAAGGTGAGAAACCCTGAAAAAGTCTAAAAATGAGAAAATCAAACAGTAGGTCCTGGAATATGGTGAGAAACCCTGAAAGATCGAAAAATAAGAAAATCAAACTTGAAGTACCTGCAATATGGTGAGAAACCCTGAAAAAGTCAAAAAATGAGAAAATTACAATATAGGACTTGGAATAAGATGAGAAACCGTGAAAAAGACAAAAAATGACAAAAACACACTGTAGGAGCTGGAATATGGTTTGAAACCCTGAAAAAGTCCAAAAATAAGAAATTCACACTTGTAGGACCTGCAATAATGTGAGAAACCCTGAAAAAGTCGAAAAATGAGAAAATCACACTGTAGGACTTGGAATAAGATGAGAAACCGTGAAAAAGAAAAAAAAATGACAAAAACACACTGTAGGAGCTGGAATATTGTGAGAAACCCTGAAAAAGTTCAAAAATAAGAAATACACACTTATAGGATATGCAATATGGTGAGAGACCCTGAAAAAGTCTTAATATTAGAAAATCACACTGTAGGACTTGGGATATGGTGAGAAACCCTGAAAAACATGAAAAATTAGAAAATCAAACTGTAGGACCCGGAATATGCTGAGAATCCCTGAAAAATTCGAAAAATGCAAAAATCACAGTATAGGACTTGGAATATGATGAGAAACCCTGAAAAAGTCCAAAAATAAGAAATTCACACTTGTAGGAACTGCAATATAGTGAGAAACCCTGAAACAGTCGAAAAATGAGAAAATCACACTGTAGAAGATCGAGTATGGTGAGCAACCCTGAAAAATTCAAAAAATTAGAAAAATCACACTGTAGGACCTGGAATATGTTGAGAAACTCTGAAAAAGTCAAAAAATTAGAAAAATCAGACTGTAGGGCTTGGAATATGATGAGAAACCCTGAAAAAGACGAAAAATGAGAAAAATCACACAATAGGATCTGCAGTATGGTGAGAAACACTGAAACAGTCGAAAAATAAGAAAATCAAACGTGTAGTACCTGCAATATGGTGAGAAACCCTGAAAAATTCCAAAAATGAGAAAATCACACTGTAGGATTTGGAATATGATGAGAAACCGTGAAAAAGTCAAAAAATGAGAATAATACACTGTAGGAGCTGGAATATGATGAGAAACCCTGAAAGAGTATAAAAATAAGAAAACCACACTTGTAGGACCTCCAATATGGTGAAAAACCCTGAAAAAGTCGAAAAATGAGAAAATCACAGTGTAGGACCTGAAATATGTTGAGAAACCCTGAAAAAGTCGAAAAATGAGAAAATCACGCAGAAGGTCCTGAAATTTGGTCAGAAACACTGAAAAAGTGTAAAATAAGAAAATCACACTGTAGTACCTGGAATATGGTAGGAAAACCTGAAAAAGTCTTAAAATGAGAAAATCACACTTTAGGACATGGAATATGGTGAGAAACCTTGAAATGGTCAAAAATGAGAAAAATCAAACTGTAGTAAAAGGAATATGGTGATAAAATCTGAAAAAGTTGAAAAATTAGAAAAATCACACTCTAGGACTTGGAATAAGATGAGAAACCCTGAAAAAGTCAAAAAATGAGAAAATCACACTGTAGGACTTGGAATATGATGAGAAACCCTGAAAAAGTCAAAAAATGAGAAAATCACACTGTAGGACTTGGAATAAAATAAGAAACCGTGAAAAAGACAAAAAATGACAAAAGTACACGGTAGGAGATGGAATATGGAGAGAAACCGTTAAAAAGTAGAAAAATAAGATATACACACTTGTAGGACATGCAATATTGTGAGAGACCATGAAAAAGTCTTAAAATGAGAAAATCACACTGTAGTACCTGGAATATGGTGAGAAACCCTGAAAAAGTCCAAAAATAAGAAATTCACACGTGTAGGACCTGCAATATGGTGAGAAACCCTGAAAAAGTCGAAAAATGAGAAAATCACACTGTAGGACTTGGAATAAGATGAGACAACCTGAAAAAGTCAGAAAATGAGAAAATTTCACTGTAGGACTTGGAATAAGATGAGAATCCCTGAAAAAGTTGAAAAATGAGAAAATCACAATGTAGAAGATGGAATATGGTGAGCAATCCTGAAAAAGTCAAAAAATGAGAAAATCACACTGTGGAACCTGGAATATGGTGAGAAACTCTGAAAAAGTCGAAAAATTGGAAAAATCACACTCTAGGACTTGGAATATGATGAGAAACCCTGAAAAAGTCAAAAATGAGAAAATCAGACTGTAGTAGCTGGAATATGGTGAGAAACATTGAAAAAGTCTCAAAATGAGAAAATCACACAGTTGGACCTGCAATATGGTGAGAAACACTGAAACAGTCAAAAATAAGAAAATCAAACTTGTAGTACCTGCAATATGGTGAGAAACCCCTGAAAAATTCCAAAAATGAGAAATTCACACTGTAGGATTTAGAATATGATGAGAAACCGTGAAAAAGTCAAAAAAATGAGAAAAATACACTGTAGAAGCTGGAATATGGTGAGTAAACCCTGAAAAAGACGAAAAATAAGAAAATCACACTTGTAGAACCTCCAATATGGTGAGAAACCCTGAAAAAGTTGAAAAATAAGAAAATCACACTTGTAGAACCTCCAATATGGTGAGAAACCCTGAAAAAGTCTAAAAATGAGAAAATCACACTGTAGGACCCGGAATATGGTGAGAAACCCTGAAAGATCGAAAAATAAGAAAATCAAACTTGTAGTACCTGCAATATGGTGAGAAACCCTGCAAAAGGCAAAAAACGAGAAAATCACAATATAGGACTTGGAATAAGATGAGAAACCGTGAAAAAGACAAAAAAATGATAAAAACACACTGTAGGAGCTGGAATATGGTGAGAAACCCTAAAAAAGTCCAAAAATAAGAAATTCACACTTGTAGGACTTGCAATATGGTGAGAAACCCTGAAAAAGTCGAAAAATGAGAAAATCACGCAGTAGTACCTGGAATATGGTGAGAAACACTGAAAAATTCATACTTGTAGGACCTGCAATATGGTGAGGGCTCAACAATTAACAGCATTGTCTCCTCTTCCAGAGAACCTGGGATCAACTATCAGCCACTATATGGTGGCCCATCTCCAGTTCCCCGGGATCAGACAGACAGACAGACAGAGTTAAGGAACGCAGGCCTGCCTGGACTTTCTTTTTTTCTTATCATTTTTAAAAAATGATTATTTATTTATTTATTTATTTATTTATTTATTAGATATAAGTACATGGTAGCAGTCTTCAGACACTCCAGAAGACGGTGTCAGATTCTGGACAATCTAAATCCCTCTTATGGTCTGCATACAGGTACATAAACACAGCCTCACATATACTTCTAAAAATTTAAGATGGGTGGGGCCACTTTACTGCTCAAAAATTAACAGCATTGTCTCCTCTTCCAGAGAACCTGGGTTCAACTACCAGCAACTATATGGTGGCCCATCTCCAGTTCCAGGGGATCAGACAGACAGACAGACATACAGACAGATAGAGATAAGGATGGCAGGCCTGCCTGGTCTTTCTTTCTTTCTTATCCTTTTTAAGAAATGTTTATTAATTTATTAATGTATATTAGATATAAGTACACTGTAGCTGTCTTCAGACACTGAGGAAGAGGGTGTCAGATTCTGGAGAATCTAAATCCCTCTTATGGACTGCAAATGATGTACATAAGCACAGACTCACAATTACTTCCAAAAATTTAAAGATGTGTGGGGCCACTGAAAGGGCTCAACAATTAACAGCATTGTCTCCTCTTCCAGAGAACCTGGGATCAACTACCAGCAACTATATAATGGCCCATCTCCAGTTCCAGGGGATCAGACAGACAGACAGACAGACAGACTAGAATGGCAGGCCTGTCTGGTTTTTCATTCTTTCTTATCCTTTTTAAAACATCTTTCTTTCTTTCTTTCTTTCTTTCTTTCTTTCTTTATTTATTTATTTATTTATTTATTTCTTTATTTATTTATTTATTTATTTATTTATTTATTAGATATAAGTACACTGTAGATGTCTTCAGACACTCCAGAAGAGGGTATCAGTTTCTGGAGAATCTAAATCCCTCTTATGGTCTGCATACAATGTACATAAACACAGCCTCACATATACTTCTAAAAATTTAAAGATGGGTGGGGCCACTGAAAGGGCTCAACAATTAACAGCATTGTCTCCTCTTCCAGAGAACCTGGGATCAACTACCAGCAACTATATGGTGGCCCATCTCTAGTTCCAGGGGATCAGACAGACAGACTGACAGACAGAGATAAGGATGGCAGGCCTACCTGGTCTTTCTTTCCTTCTTATCCTTTTAAAAAAATGTTTATTTATTTATTTATGTATGTATTTATTAGATATAAGTACACAGTAGCTGTCTTCAGACACTCCAGAAGAGGGTGTCAGATTACGGAGAATCTAAATCCCTCTTATGGTCTGCATATGATGTATATAAACACAGCCTCACATATACTTCTAAAAATTTAAAGATGGGTGGGGCCACTTAAAGGGCTCAACAAATACCAGCATTGTCTCCTCTTCCAGAGAACCTGGGATCAACTACCAGCAAAAATATGGTGGCGCATCTCCAGTTTCAGGGGATCAGATAGACAGATAGACAAACAGACAAGGAAGGCAGGCCTGCTTGGTTTTTATTTCTTTCTTATCCTTTTTAAAACATGTTTATTTATTTATTTATGTATTTATTAGATATAAGTAAACTCTAGCTGTCTTCAGACACTCCAGAAGAGGGTGTCAGATTCTGAAAAATCTAAATCCCTCTTATGGTCTGCATATGATGTACATAAACACAGCCTCACAAATTCTTCTAAAAATTTAAAGATGGGTGGGGCCACTGAAAGGGCTCAAAAATTAACAGCATTGTCTCCTCTTGCAGAGAAACTGGGATCAACTACCAGCAACTATATGGTGGCCCATCTCCAGTTCCAGGGTATCAGACAGACAGACAGATAGACAGAGATAAGGATGGCAGGCCTGCCTGGTCTTTCTTTCTTTCTTTCTTATCCTTTTTAAAAAATGTTTATTTATTTATTTATTTATTTATTTATTTATTTATTTATTTATTAGATATAAGTACACTGTAGTTGTCTTCAGTCACTCCAGAAGAGACTGTCAGATTCTGGAGAATATAAATCCCTCTTATGGTCTGCATATGATGTACATAAACACAGAGTCACATATAGTTCTAAAAATTTAAAGATGGGTGGGGACCCAGAAAGGGCTCAATAATTAACAGCATTGACTCCTCTTCCAGAGAACCTGGGATCAACAATGAGCAACTATATGGTGGCCCATCTTTCGTTCCAGTGGATCAGACAGACAGACAGACAGACAGAGATAAGGATGGCAGGCCTGCCTGGTCTTTCTTTTTTTCTTATCCTTTTTAAAAAATGTTTATTTATTTATGTATGTATATATTTATTTATTTATTTATGTATTTATTAGATATAAGTACAATGTAGCTGTCTTCAGACACTCCAGAAGAGGGTGTCAGAATCTGGAAAATTTAATCCCTCGTATGGTCTGCATATGATGTACATAAACACAGCCTCACATATACTTCTAAAAATTTAAAGATGGGTGGGGCTACTGAAAGGGCTCAACAACTAACAGCATTGTCTCCTCTTCCAGAGTACCTGGGATCAACTACCAGCAACTATATGGTGGCCCATCTCCAGTTCCAGGGGATCTGACAGATAGAGAAACAGACAGACAGACAGACAGACAGACAAGGTGGCAGGCCTGCCTGGTCTTTCTTTCTTTCTTATCCTTTTTAAAAATGTTTATTAATTTATGTATGTATTTATTAGATAAAAGTACACGGTAGCTGTCTTCAAACACTCCCGAAGAGGGTTTCAGATTCTGGAGAATCTGTATCCCTCTTATGATCTGCATATGATGTACATAAACACAGCCTCACATATACCTCTAAAAACTTAAAGATGGGTGGGGCCACTGAAAGGGCTCAACAATTAACAGCATTGTCTCCTCTTCCAGAGAACCTGGGATCAACTACCAGCAATTATATGGTGGCCCATCTCCAGTTCCGGGGATCAGACAGACAGACAGACAGACAAGGATGGCAGGCCTGCCTGGTCTCTCTTTCTTTATTATCCTTTTTAAAAAATGTTTATTTGTTTATTTATGAATTTATTAGATATAATTACACTGTAGCTGTCTTCAGACACTCCAGTAGAGGGTGTCAGATTCTGGAGAATCTAAATCCTTGTTATGGTCTGCATATGATATACATAAACAGAGACTCACATATACTTCTAAAAATTTAAAGATGGGTGGGACCACTGAAAGGGCTCAACAATTAACAGCATTATCTCCTCTCCAGAGAACCTGGGATCAACTACCATCAACTATATGGTGGCCCATCTCCAGTTCCAGGGGATCAGACAGACAGACAGAGAAACAGACAAGGATAAGGATGGCATGCCTGCCTGGTCTTTCTTTATTTCTTATCCATTTTTAAAAATGTTTATTTATTTATTTATTTATTTATTTATTTATTTATTTATTTATTTATTCATGTATTTTTTAGATATAAGTACACTGTAGCTGTCTTCAGACACTCCAGTAGAGGGTGTCAGATTCTGGAGAATCTAAATCCCTCTTATGGTCTGCATATGATGTACATAAACACAGCCTCACATATACTTCTAAAAATTTAAAGATGGGTGGGGCCACTGAAAAGGCTCAATAATTAAGAGCATTGTCTCCTCTTCCCGAGAACCTGGGATCAACTACAAGCAACTATATGGTTGCCCATCTCCAGTTCCAGGGGATCAGACAGAGAGACAGACAGACAGACAGAGATAAGGATGGAAGGCCTGCCTGGTCTTTCTTTCTTTCTTATCCTTTTTAAAAAATGTTTATTTATTTATTTATTTATTTATTTATGTATTTATTAGATATAAGTACACTGTAGCTATCTTCAGACACTCCAGAAGAGGGTGTCATATTCTGGAGAATCTAAATCCCTCTTATTGTCTGCATATGATGTACATAAACACAGCCTCACATACACCTCTAAAAATTTAAAGATGAGTGGGGCCACTGAAAGGGCTCAACAATTAACAGCATTGTCTCCTCTTCCAGAGAACCTGGGATCAACTACCAGCAACTATATGGTGGCCCATCTCCAGTTCCAGGAGATCAGAAAGACAGACAGACAGACAGAGAAAAGGATGGCAGGCCCTGCCTGGTCTTTCTTTTTTTCTTATCATTTTTTTAAAATATTTATTTATTTATTTATTTATTTATTTATTTATTTATTTATTTATTTATTAGACATAAGTACACTGTAGCTGTCTTCAGACACTCCAGAAGAGGGTGTCAGATTCTGGAGAATCTAAATCCCTCTTATAGTCTGCCTATGTTGTACATAAACACAGCCTCACATACACTTCTAAAAATTTAAAGATGGGTGGGGCCACTGAAGGGCTCAACAATTAACAGCATTGTCTCCTCTTACAGAGAACCTGGGATCAACTACCAGCAAAAATATGGTGGCCCATCTCCAGTTCCAGGAGATCAGAAAGACAGACAGACAGACAGAGATAAGGATGGCAGGCCTGCCTGGTCTTTCATTTTTTCTTATCCTTTTAAAAAATGTTTATTTATTTATTTATTTATTCATTTATTTATTAGATATAAGTACCCTGTAGCTGCCTTCAGATACTCCAGAAGAGGGTGTCAGATTCTGGAGAATATAAATCCCTCTTATGGTCTGCATATGATGTACATAAACAAAGCCTCACATATACTTCTAAAAATTTAAAGATGGGTGGGGCCACTGAAGGGCTCAACAATTAACAGCATTGTCTCCTCTTACAGAGAACCTGGGATCAACTACCAGCAAAAATATGGTGGCCCATCTCCAGTTTCAGGGGATCAGACAGACAGACAGACAAACAGACAAGGATGGCAGGCCTGCCTGGTTGTTCTTTCTTTCTTATCCTTTTTGAAAAAATGTTTATTTATTTATTTATGTATTTATTAGATATAAGTACACTGTAGAGGTCTTCAGACACTCCAGAAGAGGTTGTCAGATTCTGGAGAATCTAAATCCCTCTTATGGTCTGCATATGATGTACATAAACACAGACTCACATTTACTTCCAAAAATTTAAAGATGGGTGGGGCCACTGAAAGGGCTCAACAATTAACAGCATTGTCTCCTCTTCCAGAGAACCTGAGATCAACTACCAGCAACTATATGGTGGCCCATTTCCAGGTCCAGGGAATCATAAAGACAGATAGACAGACAGACAGAGATAAGGATGGCAGGCCTGCCTGGTATTTCTTTTTTTCTTATCAATTTTAAAAAAAGTTTATTTATTCATTTATTTATTTATTTATTTATTTATTTATTTATTTATTTATTTATTTATTAGAATAAGTACACTGTAGCTGTCTTCAGACACTCCAGAAGAGGGTGTCAGATTCTGGAGAATCTAAATCCCTCTTATAGTCTGCCTATGATGTACATAAACACAGCCTCACATACACTTCTAAAAATTTAAAGATGAGTGGGGCCACTGAAAGGGCTCAACAATTAACAGCATTGTATCCTCTTCCAGAGAACCTGGGATCAACTATCAGCCACTATATGGTGGCCCATCTCCAGTTCCCCGGGATCAGACAGACAGACAGACAGACAGAGTTAAGGAACGCAGGCCTGCCTGGACTTTCTTTTTTTCTTATCATTTTTAAAAAATGATTATTTATTTATTTATTTATTTATTAGATATAAGTACATGGTAGCAGTCTTCAGACACTCCAGAAGACGGTGTCAGATTCTGGACAATCTAAATCCCTCTTTTGGTCTGCATATGAGGTACATAAACACAGCCTCACATATACTTCTAAAAATTTAAAGATGGGTGGGGCCACTTTACTGCTCAAAAATTAACAGCATTGTCTCCTCTTCCAGAGAACCTGGGTTCAACTACCAGCAACTATATGGTGGCCCATCTCCAGTTCCAGGGGATCAGACAGACAGACAGACAGACATACAGACAGAGATAAGGATGGCAGGCTTGCCTGGTCTTTCTTTCTTTCTTATCCTTTTTAAGAAATGTTTATTTATTTATTAATGTATATTAGATATAAGTACACTGTAGCTGTCTTTCTTTCATCCAGGAAAAAGGTTTTATAAAAAGTGTTAAAGTTTTTAAAAATTAAAAAAAAAATACCAGATCACCATCACACAGCATTGGCTGTCTTCAGGTGTATCCTTTCAGCCTCCAAAACAAAAAGCAATGGCTGGCTGTCTTCAGGTGTATCCTATTCTCCAGTCTTATTTCCAACCTAAGAGCTGGGCTGAGCTGCCTCATTATGTAATTGCAAACCTTCCTTGGTTTGTCTTTTCCATTTCTAAGACTAACAGGCCTTTTTCTATTTAGAGAATATGCTCATGACTGTTCTTTAGATATAGTAAATATAACTGTTGCTTATAAAACTTGTTTTCTAGGAATTTTTAAAGGGCAATGGCAGAGTTTATTTTTTAAAAATATTTTGCATTTATTTATTTGTGTGAGTGATGAAGCTCAGGTCTTCAAACTCGTCAGGAGGTATGATTACCTCCCCTCTCTCTCAACCCCTCTCTCTCCTCTCTCAATGATTGTGTAAGAATGTTTTGCATGTGTATGCTGTGCCCACAGACTCCAGAACAGAGTATTAGATCCCCTGGAACTGGAGATGGGCCACCATATATAATACTGGTAATTGAGCCCAGGTTCTCTGGAAGAGGAGACAATGCTCTTAATTGTTGAGCCCTCTCTGTAGCCACATCTTTCTTTCTTTTTTTTTTTTTTTGAGTATATGTGAGGCTGTGTTTATATACATCATATGCAGACAATAAGAATGATTTAGATTCTTCAGAATTTGACACCCTCTTCTGGACTGTCTGAAGATAGCTACAGCATACTTAAATATAATAAATAAATAAATCTTTAAAAAGAAAAGGAAAAGTAAAAAAGAAAGAACAGGCCTGCCATATGCATGTTCATAGAGGAAAATGGAAGAGACCCCAATCTAACCTCAGCAGGGTGCTTCCTTCTGGATGGTAGCTCACAGTTTCATCCCAGCAAGACAGGCAAATCACTGAGTTCAAAAACAGTAAGGTTCAGGACAGCCAAGGTTAGGAAGGAAAAGGGTCTATGTTGAGAATACAAACCTACAAAACAACAACTAGGAAAAAGAAGTGACAGTGTAACTTGGGGTAGGGTACCAACAAGAGAAAGCTTTCTGTTACCACTTACAAACACCAGTAGCCTTGCACCCTTCTGCCCAGGTCCCTGCCTTCCTTTCTAGGAATTCTAAGGATGCCAGGGTTTGGGGGAATCCAGATTAACATTTTAATAACAAAGACTTGGTCTTTGATGTCTATAGGAAGCCCTTCTCAGTGCCTTTAACTACCACTGAACTTTCAGGGCTGTGACTCAACTGTAACAAGGAACAGAGCTAAGAACCTGCAGCCTTTGAAAACAACTATTTTTTTAAAGTGGGGGACACAAATCAGCAGTAGAACCCCTCAGGTTCAGCCATAATACTTGTTAGGGAAACAGCCTCAATGTCCGGAGCTGAGGTCTCATGGGTGAACTGCTTCAAACACTGAGTATCATTGAAAGAAAGAATAGATATCATGTGGTTTCTAAATTTATTTATTTTATTATTTCTATTTTTTTGTTTTCTTTTGTTTTGTTTTAGAAAAGGCCTCAGTCTGTAGCTATGGCTGACCTAGGACAGACTACATGTGTTAATTAGGGTTTCACAGTTGAGAAACAGACCATACCTATGTAAGACTTAGAAAACCCAACAGTCAGTGGTGGCTCGAGCTCTTAATGAGAGCACTCTGGAGGCAGAGGCAGTCAGTTTCTGAGTTCGAGGCCAGCCTGGTTAAAACAGGGATAGGCAGGGATAGGCAAGGCAGGGCTGGGCTACGCTAGGCTAGGCAAGGGGCTGGGCTAGGCAAGGCAAGGAGCTAGGCTAGGCAACGCAAGGGGCTAGGCAAGACAGACAGACAGAGAGAAAGACAGACAAGGATGGAAGCCTGCCTGGTTTTTCTTTCTTTCTTATCCCTTTTAAAAAATGTATATTTATTTATTTATTTATTTATTTATTTATTTATTTATTTATTTATTTATTTATTAGATATAAGTACACTGTAGCTGTCTTCAGACACTCCAAAAGAGGGTTTCAGATTCTGGAGAATCTATATCCCTCTTATGGTCTGCATATGATGTACATAAACACAGCCTCACATATACTTCTAAAAATTTAAAGATGGGTAGGACCACTGAAAGGGCTCAACAATTAACAGCATTGTCTCCTCTTCCAGAGAACCTGGGATCAACTACCAGCAACTATATGGTGGCCCATCTCCAGTTCCAGGGGATCAGACAGACAGACAGAGATACAGACAGATAGAGTTAAGGATGGCAGGCCTACCTGGTCTTTCATTCTTTCTTATCCTTTTAAAAAATGTTTATTTATGTATTTATTTATTTATTTATTTATTTATTCGATATAAGTACACTGTAGCTGTCTTCAGACACTCCAGAAGAGGGTGTCAGATTCTGGAGAATCTAAATCCCTCTTATGGTCTGCATATGATGTACATGAACACAGCCTCACATATACTTATAAAAATTTAAAGATGGGTGGGGCCACTGAAAGGGCTCAAAAATTAACAGCATTGTCTCCTCTTCCAGAGAACCTGGGATCAACTACCAGCAACTATATGGTGGCCCATCTCCAGTTCCAGGCGATCAGACAGACAGACAGACATACAGACAAGGATGGCAGGCCTTCTGGTTTTTATTTCTTTCTTATCCGTTTAAAAAGGTTTATTTATTTATTTATGAATTTATTATATATAAGTACACTGTAGCTGTCTTCAGACACTCAGGTAGAGGGTGTCAGATTCTGGAGAATCTAAGTCCCTCTTATGATATGCATATGATGTACATAAAAACAGCTTCACATTTATTTCTAAAAATTTAAAGATGGGTGGGGCCACTGTGAGGGCTCAACAATTAACAGCATTGTCTCCTCTTCCAGAGAACCTGGGATCAACTACCAGCAACTATATGGTGGCCCATCTCCAGATCCAGGGGATCAGAGAGACAGACAGACAGACAGACAGACAAGGATGGCAGGCCTGCCTGGTTTTTCTTTCTTTCTTATCCTTTTTAAAACATGTTTATTTATTTATTTATGTATTTATTAGATATAAGTACACTGTAGCTGTCTTCAGACACTCCAGAAGAGGGTATCAGATTCTGGAGAATATA
>NW_028227764.1:0-60000 GCF_978045245.1 Mus caroli | reverse complement strand
TACCAGCAACTATATGGTGGCCCATCTGTAGTTCCATGGATCAGACAGACAGACAGACAGACAGAGATAAGGATGGCAGGCCTGCCTGGTCTTTCTTTCTTACTTATCCTGTTTAAAAAATGTTTATTTATTTATTTATTTATTTATTTATTTATTTATGTATTTATTAGATATAAGTACACTGTAGCTGTCTTCAGACACTCCAGAAGAGGGTGTCAGATTCTGGAGAATTTAAATCACTCTTATGGTCTGCATATGATGTACATAAATACAGCCTCATATTTACCTCTAAATATTTAAAGATGGGTGGGGCCACTGAGAGGGCTCAACAATTAACAGCATTGTCTCCTCTTCCAGAGAACATTGGATAAACTACCAGCAACTATATGGTGGCCCATCTCCAGTTCCAGGGGATCAGACAGACAGACTGACAGACAGAGATAAGGATGGAGGCCTGCCTGGTCTTTCTTTCTTTCTTATACTTTAAAAAAATGTTTATTTATTTATTTATTTATTTATTTATTTATTTATGTATTTATTAGAAATAAGTACACTGTAGCTGTCTTCAGACACTCTAGAAGAGGGTCTCATCTTCTGGAGAATCTAAATCCCTCTTATGGTCTTCATATGATGTACATAAACACAGCCTCACATATACTTCTAAAAATTTAAAGATGGGTGGGCCCACTGAAAGGGCTCAACAATTAACAGCATTGTCTCTTCTTCCAGAGAACTTGGGATCAACTACCAGCAACTATATGGTGGCCCATCTCAAGTTCCAGGGGATAAGACAGACAGACAGACAGACAGAGATAAGGATGGCAGGCCTGCCTGATTTTTCTTTCTTTCTTATCCTTTTAAAAAATGTTTATTTGTTTGTTTATTTGTTTATTTATTTATTTATTTATTTATTTATTTATCAGATATAAGTACACTGTAGCTGTCTTCAGACTCTCCAGAAGAGGGTGTCAGATTCTGGAGAATCTATATCCCTCTTATGGTCTGCATATGATGTACATGAACACAGCCTCACATATACTTCTAAAAATTTAAAGATGGGTGGGGCCACTGAAAGGGCTCAAAAATTAACAGCATTGTCTCCTCTTCCAGAGAACCTGGGATCAACTACCAGCAACTATATGGTGGCCCATCTCGAGTCCAAGGGGATCAGACAGACTGTAGACAGACAGAAAGACAGACAGAGATAAGGATGGCAGGCCTGCCTGGTTTTTCTTTCTTTCTTATCCTGTTTAAAAAATGTTTATTTATTTATTTATTTATTTATTTATTTATTTATTTATTTATTTATTTATTTGATATAAGTACACTGTAGCTGTCTTCAGACACTCCAGAAGAGGGTGTCAGATTCTGGAGAATCTAAATCACATTTATGGTCTGCATAAGATGAACATAAACACAGCCTCACATATACTTCTAAATATTTAAAGATGGGTGGCGCCACTGAAAGGGCTCAACAATTAACAGCATTGTATCCTCTTCCAGAGAACCTGGGATCAACTACCAGCAACACTATGGTGGCCCATCTACAGTTCCAGGGTATCAGACAGACAGACAGACAGACAGACAGAGATAAGGATGGCAGGCCTGCCCGGTCTTTCTTACTTTCTTATCCTTTTTAAAAAATGTTTATTTATTTATTTATTCATTTATTTATTTATTTATTTATTTATTAGATATAAGTAAACTGTAGCTGTCTTCAGACACTCCAGAAGAGGGTGTCAGATTCTGGAGAATCTAAATCCCTCTTATGGTCTGCATATGATGTACATAAACACAGCCTCACATATACTTCTAAAATTTTAAAGATGGGTGGGGCCACAGAAAGGGCTCAACAATTAACAGCATTGTCTCCTCTTCCAGAGAACCTTGGATAAACTACCAGCAACTATATGGTGGCCCATCTCCAGTTCTAGGGTATCACACAGACAGACAAACAGACAGAGATAAGGGTGGCAGGCTTGCCTGGTCTTTCTTTCTGTCTTATCCTTTTTAAAAAATGTTTATTTATTTATTTATTTATTTATTTATTTATTTATTTATTTATTTATTTATTAGATATAAGTACACTGTAACTGTCTTCAGAAAATACAGAAGAGGGTGTCAGATTCTGGAGAATCTTAATCCTTCTTATGGTCTGCATATGATGTACATAAACACAGCCTCACATACCCTTCTAAAAATTTAAAGATGGGTCGGGCCACTGAAAGGGCTAAACAATTAACAGCATTGTCTCCTCTTCCAGAGAACCTGGGATCAACTACCAGCAACTATATGGTGGCCTATCTCCAGTTCCAAAGGATCATATAGATAGACAGACAGACAGACAGAGATAAGGATGGCAGGACTTCCTGGTGTTTCTTTCTTTCTTATCCTTTTTAAAAAATGTTTATTTATTTATTTATTCATGTATTTATTATATTTACGTACACTGTAGCTGTCTTCAGACACTCCAGAAGAGGGTGTCAGTTTCTGGAGAATCTAAATCACTCTTATGGTCTGAATATGATGTACATAAACACAGCCTCAGATATACTTATAAAAATTTAATGAAGGGTGGGGCCACTGAAAGGGCTCAATAATTTACAGCATTGTCTCCTCTTCCAGAGAACCTTGGATAAACTACCAGCAACTATATGGTGGCCCATATCCAGTACCAGAGGATCAGACAGACAGACAGACAGACAGACAGACAGACAGACAGAGATAAGAATGGCAGGCCTGCCAGGTCTTTCTTTCTTTCTTGTCCTTTTTAAAAAATGTTTATTTATTTATGTATTTATTATATATAAGTACTCTGTAGCTATCTACAGACACTCCAGAAGAGGGTGTGAGATTCTGGAGAATCTAAATACCTCTTATGGTCTGCATATGATGTACATAAACACAGACTCAAGTATACTTCTAAAAATTTAAAGATGGGTGGGGCCAAAGAATGGGCTCAACATTAACAGCTTGTCTCCTCTTCCAGAGAACCTGGGATCAACTACCAGCAACTATATGGTGGCCCATCTGCAGTTCCAGGGATCAGACAGACAGACAGACAGACAGAGATAAGGATGGCAGGCCTGCCTGGTCTTTCTTTCTTACTTATCCTGTTTAAAAAATGTTTATTTATTTATTTATTTATTTATTTATTTATTTATTTATTTATGTATTTATGTATTTATTAGATATAAGTACACTGTAGCTGTCTTCAGACACTCCAGAAGAGGGTGTCAGATTCTGGAGAATTTAAATCACTCTTATGGTCTGCATATGATGTACATAAATACAGCCTGACATTTACCAATAAAAATTTAAAGATGGTTGGGGCCACTGAAAGGGCTCAACAATTCACAACATTGTCTCCTCTTCCAGAGAACCTGGGAAAAACTACCAGCAAATATATGGTGGCCCATATCCAGTTCCAGAGGATCAGACAGACAGACAGACAGACAGTGATAAGGATGGCAGGCCTGCCTGATTTTTCTTTCTTTCTTATCCTTTTTAAAAAATGTTTATTTAATTATTAATTTATTTATGTATGTATTTATTAGATATAAGTACACTGTAGCTGTCTTCAGACACTCCAGTAGAGGGTGTCAGATTCTGAAGAATCTAAAACCATCTTATGGTCTGCATATGATGTACATAAACACAGCCTCAGATATACTTCTAAAATTTAATGAAGGGAGGGGCCACTGAAAGGGCTCAACAATTAACAGCATTATCTCCTCTTCCAGAGAACCTGGGATCAACTACCAGCAACTTTATGGTGGCCCATCTACAGTTCCAGGGGATCAGACAGACAGACAGACAGACAGAGATAAGGATGGCAGGCCTGCCATGTCTTTCTTTCTTACTTATCCTGTTTAAAAAATGTTTATTTATTTATTAATTTATTTATTTATGTATTTATTAGATATAAGGACACTGTAGCTGTCTTCAGACACTCCAGTAGACGGTGTCAGATTCTGAAAAAACTAAAACCATCTTCTGGTCTGCATATGATGTACATAAACACAGCCTCAGATATACTTTAAAAAATTTAATGAAGGGTGTGGCCACTAAAAGGGATCAACAATTAACAGCATTGTCTCCTCTTCCAGAGAACCTGGGATCAATAACCAGTAATTATATGGTGGCCCATCTCCAGTTCCAGGGGATCAGACAGACACACAGACAGACAGACAGAGATAAGGATGGCAGGCCTGCCTGGTCTTTCTTTCTTTCTTATCATTTTAAAAAAGGTTTATTTATGTATTTATTAGATATAAGTACACTATAGCTATCTTCAGACATTCCAGAAGAGGGTGTTTGATTCTGCAGAACGTAAATCCCATTTATGTTCTGCATATGATGTACATAAACACAGCCTCACATATTCTTCTAAAAATTTAAAGATGGTTGGGGCCACTGAAAGGGCTCAACAATTAACAGCATTGTCTCCTCTTCCAGAGAACCTGGGATCAACTACCAGCAACTATATGTTGGCCCATCTCCAGTTTCAGGGGATCAGACAGACAAACAGACAGACAGAAAGACAGAGATAAGGATGGCAGGCCTGCCTGGTCTTTCTTTCTTCCTTATCCTTTTTAAAAAATGTTTATTTATTTATTTATGTATTTTTTAGATATAAGTACACTGTAGCTGTCTTCAGACACTCCAGAAGAGGGTGTCAGATTCTGGAGAATCTAAATCCCTCTTATGGTCTGCATATGATGTACATAAACACAGCCTCACATATACTTCTAAAAATTTAAAGATGGGTGGGGTCACTAAAGAAAGGGCTCAACAATTAACAGCATTGTCTCCTCTTCCATAGAACCTGGGATGAACTACCAGCAACTATATGGTGGCCCATCTCCAGTTCCAGGGGATCAGACAGACAGACAGACAGACAGAGATAAGGATGGCAGGCGTGCCTGGTCTTTCTTTCTTTATTATGCTGTTGAAAAAATGTTTATTTATTTATTTATTTATTTTTATTTATGTTTTTATTAGATATAAGTACAATGTTGCTGTCTTCAGACACTCTAGAAAAGGGTCTCATCTTCTGGAGAATCTAAATCCCTCTTATGGTCTTCATATGATGTACATAAACACAGCCTCACATATACTTCTAAAAATTTAAAGATGGGTGGGCCCACTGAAAGGGCTCAACAATTAACAGCATTGTCTCTTCTTCCAGAGAACGTGGGATCAACTACCAGCAACTATATGGTGGCCCATCTCAAGTTCCAGGGGATAAGACAGACAGACAGACAGACAGACAGAGATAAGGATGGCAGGCCTGCCTGATTTTTCTTTCTTTCTTATCCTTATAAAAAAATGTTTATTTATTTGTTTATTTGTTTATTTATTTATTTATTTATTTATTTATTTATTTATTTATTTATTTATCAGATATAAGTACACTGTAGCTGTCTTCAGACTCTCCAGAAGAGGGTGTCAGATTCTGGAGAATCTATATCCCTCTTATGGTCTGCATATGATGTACATGAACACAGCCTCACATATACTTCTAAAAATTTAAAGATGGGTGGGGCCACTGAAAGGGCTCAAAAATTAACAGCATTGTCTCCTCTTCCAGAGAACCTGGGATCAACTACCAGCAACTATATGGTGGCCCATCTCGAGTCCAAGGGGATCAGACAGACTGTAGACAGACAGAAAGACAGACAGAGATAAGGATGGCAGGCCTTGCTGGTCTTTCTTTCTTTCTTATCCTGTTTAAAAAATGTTTATTTATTTATTTATTTATTTATTTATTTATTTATTTATTTATTTAATATAAGTACACTGTAGCTGTCTTCAGACACTCCAGAAGAGGGTGTCAGATTCTGGAGAATCTAAATCACATTTATGGTCTACATAAGATGTACATAAACACAGCCTCACATATACTTCTAAATATTTAAAGATGGGTGGCGCCACTGAAAGGGCTCAACAATTAACAGCATTGTATCCTCTTCCAGAGAACCTGGGATCAACTACCAGCAACACTATGGTGGCCCATCTACACTTCCAGGGTATCAGACAGACAGACAGACAGACAGACAGAGATAAGGGTGGCAGGCCTGCCCGGTTTTTCTTACTTTCTTATCCTTTTAAAAAAATGTTTATTTATTTATTTATTTATTTATTTATTTATTTATTTATTTATTTATGTATTTATTAGATATAAGTAAACTGTAGCTGTCTTCAGACACTCCAGAAGAGGGTGTCAGATTCTGGAGAATCTAAATCCCTCTTATGGTCTGCATATGATGTACATAAACACAGCCTCACATATACTTCTAAAATTTTAAAGATGGGTGGAGCCACAGAAAGGGCTCAACAATTAACAGCATTGTCTCCTCTTCCAGAGAACCTTGGATAAACTACCAGCATCTTTATGGTGGCCCATCTCCAGTTCTAGGGTATCACACAGACAGACAGACAGACAGAGATAAGAATGGCAGGCTTGCCTGGTCTTTCTTTCTGTCTTATCCTTTTTAAAAAATGTTTATTTATTTATTTATTTATTTATTTATTTATTTATTTATTTATTTATGTATTTATTAGATATAAGTACACTGTAGCTGTCTTCAGACACTCCAGAAGAGGGTGTCAGATTCTGGAGAATCTAAATCCCTCTTATGGTCTGCATATGATGTACATAAACACAGCCTCACATATACTTCTAAAATTTTAAAGATGGGTGGAGCCACAGAAAGGGCTCAACAATTAACAGCATTGTCTCCTCTTCCAGAGAACCTTGGATAAACTACCAGCATCTTTATGGTGGCCCATCTCCAGTTCTAGGGTATCACACAGACAGACAGACAGACAGAGATAAGAATGGCAGGCTTGCCTGGTCTTTCTTTCTGTCTTATCCTTTTTAAAAAATGTTTATTTATTTATTTATTTATTTATTTATTTATTTATTTATTTATTTATTTATTTATGTATTTATTAGATATAAGTACACTGTAGCTGTCTTCAGAAAATACAGAAGAGGGTGTCAGATTCTGGAGAATCTAAATCCCTCTTATGGTCTGCATATGATGTACATAAACACAGCCTCACATACCCTTCTAAAAATTTAAAGATGGGTGGGGCCACTGAAAGGGCTCAACAATTAACAGCATTGTCTCCTCTTCCAGAGAACCTGGGATCAACTACCAGCAACTATATGGTGGCCTATCTCCAGTTCCAAAGGATCATATAGATAGACAGACAGACAGACAGAGATAAGGATGGCAGGACTTCCTGGTGTTTCTTTCATTCTTATCCTTTTTAAAAAATGTTTATTTATTTATTTATTCATGTATTTATTATATTTACGTACACTGTAGCTGTCTTCAGACACTCCAGAAGAGGGTGTCAGTTTCTGGAGAATCTAAATCACTCTTATGGTCTGAATATGATGTACATAAACACAGCCTCAGATATACTTATAAAAATTTAATGAAGGGTGGGGCCACTGAAAGGGCTCAATAATTTACAGCATTGTCTCCACATTCCAGAGAACCTTGGATAAACTACCAGCAACTATATGGTGGCCCATATCCAGTACCAGAGGATCAGACAGACAGACAGGCAGACAGACAGAGATAAGGATGGCAGGCCTGCCAGGTCTTTCTTTCTTTCTTGTCCTTTTTAAAAAATGTTTATTTATTTATGTATTTATTATATATAAGTACTCTGTAGCTATCTACAGACACTCCAGAAGAGGGTGTCAGATTCTGAAGAATCTAAAACCATCTTATGGTCTGCATATGATGTACATAAACACAGCCTCAGATATACTTCTAAAAATTTAAAGATGGGTGGGGCCACTGAAAGGGCTCAACAATTAAAAGCATTGTCTCCTCTTCCAGAGAACCTGGGATCAACTACCAGCAACTATATGGTGACCTATCTTCAGTTCCAAAGGATCATATAGAGAGACAGACAGACAGACAGAAATGAGGATGGCAGGCCTGCCTGGTCTTTCTTTCTTTCTTATCCATTTGAAAAAATGTTTACTTATTAATTAATTAATTAATTAATTCATTTATTTATTAGATATAAGTACACTGTAGCTGTCTTCAGACACTCCAGAAAAGGGTGTGAGATTCTGGAGAATCTAAATACCTCTTATGGTCTGCATATGATGTACATAAACACAGACTCAAGTATACTTCTAAAAATTTAAAGATGGGTGGGGCCAAAGAATGGGCTCAACAATTAACAGTGTTGTCTCCTCTTCCAGAGAACCTGGGATCAACTACCAGCAACTATATGGTGGCCCATATGCAGTTCCAGGGATCAGACAGACAGACAGACAGACAGAGATAAGGATGGCAGGCCTGCCTTGTCTTTCTTTCTTACTTATCCTGTTTAAAAAATGTTTATTTATTTATTTATTTATTTATGTATTTATTAGATATAAGTACACTGTAGCTGTCTTCAGACACTCCAGAAGAGGGTGTCAGATTCTGGAGAATTTAAATCACTCTTATGGTCTGCATATGATGTACATAAATACAGCCTCACATTTACCTCTAAATATTTAAAGATGGGTGGGGCCACTGAGAGGGCTCAACAATTAACAGCATTGTCTCCTCTTCTAGAGAACATTGGATAAACTACCAGCAACTATATGGTGGCCCATCTCCAGTTCCAGGGTATCAGACAGACAGACAGAGAGACAGAGATAAGGATGGAGGCCTGCCTGGTCTTTCTTTCTTTCTTATACTTTAAAAAAATGTTTATTTATTTATTTATTTATTTATTTATTTATTAGAAATAATTACACTGTAGCTGTCTTCAGACACTCTAGAAGAGGGTCTCATCTTCTGGAGAATCTAAATCCCTCTTATGGTCTTCATATGATGTACATAAACACAGCCTCACATATACTTCTAAAATTTTAAAGATGGGTGGGACCACTGAAAGGGCTCAACAATTAACAGCATTGTCTCCTCTTCCAGAGAACCTTGGATAAAATACCAGCAACTATATGGTGGCCCATCTCCAGTTCTAGGGTATCACACAGACAGACAGACAGACAGAGATAAGTGTGGCAGGCTTGCCTGGTCTTTCTTTCTGTCTTATCCTTTTTAAAAAATGTTTATTTATTTATTTATTTATTTATTTATTTATTTATTTATTTATTAGATATAAGTACACTGTAACTGTCTTCAGAAAATACAGAAGAGGGTGTCAGATTCTGGAGAATCTAAATCCTTCTTATGGTCTGCATATGATGTACATAAACACAGCCTCACATACCCTTCTAAAAATTTAAAGATGGGTGGGGCCACTGAAAGGGCTAAACAATTAACAGCATTGTCTCCTCTTCCAGAGAACCTGGGATCAACTACCAGCAACTATATGGTGGCCTATCTCCAGTTCAAAGGATCATATAGATAGACAGACAGACAGAGATAAGAATGGCAGGACTTCCTGGTGTTTCTTTCTTTCTTATCCTTTTTAAAAAATGTTTATTTATTTATTTATTCATGTATTTATTATATTTACGTACACTGTAGCTGTCTTCAGACACTCCAGAAGAGGGTGTCAGTTTCTGGAGAATCTAAATCACTCTTATGGTCTGAATATGATGTACATAAACACAGCCTCAGATATACTTATAAAAATTTAATGAAGGGTGGGGCCACTGAAAGGGCTCAATAATTTACAGCATTGTCTCCTCTTCCAGAGAACCTTGGATAAACTACCAGCAACTATATGGTGGCCCATATCCAGTACCAGAGGATCAGACAGACAGACAGACAGACAGACAGAGATAAGAATGGCAGGCCTGCCAGGTCTTTCTTTCTTTCTTGTCCTTTTTAAAAAATGTTTATTTATTTATGTATTCATTATATATAAGTACTCTGTAGCTATCTACAGACACTCCAGAAGAGGGTGTCAGATTCTGAAGAATCTAAAACCATCTTATGGTCTGCATATGATGTACATAAACACAGCCTCAGATATACTTCTAAAAATTTAAAGATGGGTGGGGCCACTGAAAGGGCTCAACAATTAACAGCATTGTCTCCTCTTCCAGAGAACCTGGGATCAACTACCAGCAACTATATAGTGGCCTATCTTCAGTTCCAAAGGATCATATAGAGAGACAGACAGACAGACAGAAATGAGGATGGCAGGCCTGCCTGGTCTTTCTTTCTTTCTTATCCATTTGAAAAAATGTTTACTTATTAATTAATTAATTAATTAATTAATTAATTCATTTATTTATTTATTAGATATAAGGACACTGTAGCTGTCTTCAGACACTCCAGAAGAGGGTGTGAGATTCTGGAGAATCTAAATACCTCTTATGGTCTGCATATGATGTACATAAACACAGACTCAAGTATACTTCTAAAAATTTAAAGATGGGTGGGGCCAAAGAATGGGCTCAACATTAACAGCTTGTCTCCTCTTCCAGAGAACCTGGGATCAACTACCAGCAACTATATGGTGGCCCATCTGCAGTTCCAGGGATCAGACAGACAGACAGACAGACAGAGATAAGGATGGCAGGCCTGCCTGGTCTTTCTTTCTTACTTATCCTGTTTAAAAAATGTTTATTTATTTATTTATTTATTTATTTATTTATTTATTTATTTATGTATTTATGTATTTATTAGATATAAGTACACTGTAGCTGTCTTCAGACACTCCAGAAGAGGGTGTCAGATTCTGGAGAATTTAAATCACTCTTATGGTCTGCATATGATGTACATAAATACAGCCTCACATTTACCAATAAAAATTTAAAGATGGTTGGGGCCACTGAAAGGGCTCAACAATTCACAACATTGTCTCCTCTTCCAGAGAACCTGGGAAAAACTACCAGCAAATATATGGTGGCCCATATCCAGTTCCAGAGGATCAGACAGACAGACAGACAGACAGTGATAAGGATGGCAGGCCTGCCTGATTTTTCTTTCTTTCTTATCCTTTTTAAAAAATGTTTATTTAATTATTAATTTATTTATGTATGTATTTATTAGATATAAGTACACTGTAGCTGTCTTCAGACACTCCAGTAGAGGGTGTCAGATTCTGAAGAATCTAAAACCATCTTATGGTCTGCATATGATGTACATAAACACAGCCTCAGATATACTTCTAAAATTTAATGAAGGGAGGGGCCACTGAAAGGGCTCAACAATTAACAGCATTATCTCCTCTTCCAGAGAACCTGGGATCAACTACCAGCAACTTTATGGTGGCCCATCTACAGTTCCAGGGGATCAGACAGACAGACAGACAGACAGAGATAAGGATGGCAGGCCTGCCATGTCTTTCTTTCTTACTTATCCTGTTTAAAAAATGTTTATTTATTTATTTATTTATTTATTTATTTATTTATTTACGTATTTATTAGATATAATTACACTGTAGCTGTCTTCAGACAGTCCAGAAAAGGGTGTCAATTCTGGAGAATCTAAATCCCTCTTATGGTCTTCATATGATGTACATAAACACAGCCTCACATATACTTCTAAAATTTTAAAGATGGGTGGGACCACTGAAAGGGCTCAACAATTAACAGCATTGTCTCCTCTTCCAGAGAACCTTGGATAAAATACCAGCAACTATATGGTGGCCCATCTCCAGTTCTAGGGTATCACACAGACAGACAGACAGACAGAGATAAGGGTGGCAGGCTTGCCTGGTCTTTCTTTCTGTCTTATCCTTTTTAAAAAATGTTTATTTATTTATTTATTTATTTATTTATTTATTTACTTATTTATTAGATATAAGTACACTGTAACTGTCTTCAGAAAATACAGAAGAGGGTGTCAGATTCTGGAGAATCTAAATCCTTCTTATGGTCTGCATATGATGTACATAAACACAGCCTCACATACCCTTCTAAAAATTTAAAGATGGGTGGGGCCACTGAAAGGGCTAAACAATTAACAGCATTGTCTCCTCTTCCAGAGAACCTGGGATCAACTACCAGCAACTATATGGTGGCCTATCTCCAGTTCAAAGGATCATATAGATAGACAGACAGACAGAGATAAGGATGGCAGGACTTCCTGGTGTTTCTTTCTTTCTTATCCTTTTTAAAAAATGTTTATTTATTTATTTATTCATGTATTTATTATATTTACGTACACTGTAGCTGTCTTCAGACACTCCAGAAGAGGGTGTCAGTTTCTGGAGAATCTAAATCACTCTTATGGTCTGAATATGATGTACATAAACACAGCCTCAGATATACTTATAAAAATTTAATGAAGGGTGGGGCCACTGAAAGGGCTCAATAATTTACAGCATTGTCTCCTCTTCCAGAGAACCTTGGATAAACTACCAGCAACTATATGGTGGCCCATATCCAGTACCAGAGGATCAGACAGACAGACAGACAGACAGACAGAGATAAGAATGGCAGGCCTGCCAGGTCTTTCTTTCTTTCTTGTCCTTTTTAAAAAATGTTTATTTATTTATGTATTTATTATATATAAGTACTCTGTAGCTATCTACAGACACTCCAGAAGAGGGTGTCAGATTCTGAAGAATCTAAAACCATCTTATGGTCTGCATATGATGTACATAAACACAGCCTCAGATATACTTCTAAAAATTTAAAGATGGGTGGGGCCACTGAAAGGGCTCAACAATTAACAGCATTGTCTCCTCTTCCAGAGAACCTGGGATCAACTACCAGCAACTATATAGTGGCCTATCTTCAGTTCCAAAGGATCATATAGAGAGACAGACAGACAGACAGAAATGAGGATGGCAGGCCTGCCTGGTCTTTCTTTCTTTCTTATCCATTTGAAAAAATGTTTACTTATTAATTAATTAATTAATTAATTAATTAATTCATTTATTTATTTATTAGATATAAGGACACTGTAGCTGTCTTCAGACACTCCAGAAGAGGGTGTGAGATTCTGGAGAATCTAAATACCTCTTATGGTCTGCATATGATGTACATAAACACAGACTCAAGTATACTTCTAAAAATTTAAAGATGGGTGGGGCCAAAGAATGGGCTCAACATTAACAGCTTGTCTCCTCTTCCAGAGAACCTGGGATCAACTACCAGCAACTATATGGTGGCCCATCTGCAGTTCCAGGGATCAGACAGACAGACAGACAGACAGAGATAAGGATGGCAGGCCTGCCTGGTCTTTCTTTCTTACTTATCCTGTTTAAAAAATGTTTATTTATTTATTTATTTATTTATTTATTTATGTATTTATGTATTTATTAGATATAAGTACACTGTAGCTGTCTTCAGACACTCCAGAAGAGGGTGTCAGATTCTGGAGAATTTAAATCACTCTTATGGTCTGCATATGATGTACATAAATACAGCCTCACATTTACCAATAAAAATTTAAAGATGGTTGGGGCCACTGAAAGGGCTCAACAATTCACAACATTGTCTCCTCTTCCAGAGAACCTGGGAAAAACTACCAGCAAATATATGGTGGCCCATATCCAGTTCCAGAGGATCAGACAGACAGACAGACAGACAGTGATAAGGATGGCAGGCCTGCCTGATTTTTCTTTCTTTCTTATCCTTTTTAAAAAATGTTTATTTAATTATTAATTTATTTATGTATGTATTTATTAGATATAAGTACACTGTAGCTGTCTTCAGACACTCCAGTAGAGGGTGTCAGATTCTGAAGAATCTAAAACCATCTTATGGTCTGCATATGAGGTACATAAACACAGCCTCAGATATACTTCTAAAATTTAATGAAGGGAGGGGCCACTGAAAGGGCTCAACAATTAACAGCATTATCTCCTCTTCCAGAGAACCTGGGATCAACTACCAGCAACTTTATGGTGGCCCATCTACAGTTCCAGGGGATCAGACAGACAGACAGACAGACAGAGATAAGGATGGCAGGCCTGCCATGTCTTTCTTTCTTACTTATCCTGTTTAAAAAATGTTTATTTATTTATTTATTTATTTATTTATTTATTTATTTACGTATTTATTAGATATAATTACACTGTAGCTGTCTTCAGACAGTCCAGAAAAGGGTGTCAATTCTGGAGAATCTAAATCCCTCTTATGGTCTGCATATGATGTACATAAACACAGCCTTACATATACTTCTAAACATTTAAAGATGGGTGGGGCCACTGAAAGGGCTCAACAATGAACAGCATTGTCTCCTCTTCCAGAGAACCTGGGAAAAACTAACAGCAAATATATGGTGGCCCTTATCCAGTTCCAAAGGTTCAGACAGAGAGACAGACAGACAGAGATAAGGATGGCAGGCCTGCCTGATTTTTCTTTCTTTCTTATCCTTTATAAAAAATGTTTATTTATTTATTAATTAATTTATTTATGTATTTATTAGATATAAGTACACTGTAGCTGTCTTCAGACACTCCAGAAGAGGGTGTCAGATTCTAGAGAATCTAAATCCCTGTTATGGTCTGCATATGATGTACATAAACACAGCCTCACATATACTTCTAAAAATTTAAAGAAAGGTGGGACCACTGAAAGGGCTCAACAATTACCATCACTGTCTCCACTTCCAGAGAACCTGGGATCAACTACCAGCAACTATATGGTGGCCCATCTGCAGTTCCAGGGGATCAGACAGACAGACAGACAGACAGAGATAAGGATGGCAGGCCTGCCAGGTCTTTCTTTCTTACTTATCCTGTTTAAAAAATATTTATTTATTCATTTTTTTATGTATTTATGTATTTATTAGATATAAGTACACTGTAGCTGTTCAGACACTCCAGAAGAGTGTGTCAGATTCTGGAGAATCTAAATCCCTCTTATGGTCTGCATATGATGTACATAAACACAGCCTCACGTATAATTCTAAAAATTTAAAGATGGGTGGGACCACTGAAAGGGCTTAACAATTAACATCATTGTCTCCTCTTCCAGAGAACCTGGGATCAACTACCAGCAACTATATGGTGGCCCATATCCAGTTCCAAAGGTTCAGACAGACAGACAGACAGACAGAGATACGGATGGCAGGCCTGCCTGATTTTTCTTTTTTTCTTATCCTTTATAAAAAATGTTTATTTATTTATTAATTTATTTATTTATGTATTTATTAGATATAAGGACACTGTAGCTGTCTTCAGACACTCCAGTAGACGGTGTCAGATTCTGAAAAATCTAAAACCATCTTCTGGTCTGCATATGATGTACATAAACACAGCCTCAGATATACTTTAAAAAATTTAATGAAGGGTGTGGCCACTAAAAGGGATCAACAATTAACAGCATTGTCTCCTCTTCCAGAGAACCTGGGATCAATAACCAGTAATTATATGGTGGCCCATCTCCAGTTCCAGGGGATCAGACAGACACACAGACAGACAGACAGAGATAAGGATGGCAGGCCTGCCTGGTCTTTCTTTCTTTCTTATCATTTTAAAAAAGGTTTATTTATTTATTTATGTATTTATTAGATATAAGTACACTATAGCTATCTTCAGACACTCCAGAAGAGGGTGTTTGATTCTGCAGAACGTAAATCCCATTTATGTTCTGCATATGATGTACATAAACACAGCCTCACATATACTTTAAAAAATTTAATGAAGGGTGTGGCCACTAAAAGGGATCAACAATTAACAGCATTGTCTCCTCTTCCAGAGAACCTGGGATCAATAACCAGTAATTATATGGTGGCCCATCTCCAGTTCCAGGGGATCAGACAGACACACAGACAGACAGACAGAGATAAGGATGGCAGGCCTGCCTGGTCTTTCTTTCTTTCTTATCATTTTAAAAAAGGTTTATTTATTTATTTATGTATTTATTAGATATAAGTACACTATAGCTATCTTCAGACATTCCAGAAGAGGGTGTTTGATTCTGCAGAACGTAAATCCCATTTATGTTCTGCATATGATGTACATAAACACAGCCTCACATATTCTTCTAAAAATTTAAAGATGGTTGGGGCCACTGAAAGGGCTCAACAATTAACAGCATTGTCTCCTCTTCCAGAGAACCTGGGATCAACTACCAGCAACTATATGTTGGCCCATCTCCAGTTTCAGGGGATCAGACAGACAAACAGACAGACAGAAAGACAGAGATAAGGATGGCAGGCCTGCCTGGTCTTTCTTTCTTCCTTATCCTTTTTAAAAAATGTTTATTTATTTATTTATTTATGTATTTTTTAGATATAAGTACACTGTAGCTGTCTTCAGACACTCCAGAAGAGGGTGTCAGATTCTGGAGAATCTAAATCCCTCTTATGGTCTGCATATGATGTACATAAACACAGCCTCACATATACTTCTAAAAATTTAAAGATGGGTGGGGTCACTAAAGAAAGGGCTCAACAATTAACAGCATTGTCTCCTCTTCCATAGAACCTGGGATGAACTACCAGCAACTATATGGTGGCCCATCTCCAGTTCCAGGGGATCAGACAGACAGACAGACAGACAGAGATAAGGATGGCAGGCGTGCCTGGTCTTTCTTTCTTTATTATACTGTTGAAAAAATGTTTATTTATTTATTTATTTATTTTTATTTATGTATTTATTAGATATAAGTACACTGTAGCTGTCTTCAGACACTCTAGAAAAGGGTCTCATCTTCTGGAGAATCTAAATCCCTCTTATGGTCTTCATATGATGTACATAAACACAGCCTCACATATACTTCTAAAAATTTAAAGATGGGTGGGCCCACTGAAAGGGCTCAACAATTAACAGCATTGTCTCTTCTTCCAGAGAACGTGGGATCAACTACCAGCAACTATATGGTGGCCCATCTCAAGTTCCAGGGGATAAGACAGACAGACAGACAGACAGAGATAAGGATGGCAGGCCTGCCTGATTTTTCTTTCTTTCTTATCCTTATAAAAAAATGTTTATTTATTTGTTTATTTATTTATTTATTTATTTATTTATTTATTTATTTATTTATCAGATATAAGTTTACTGTAGCTGTCTTCAGACTCTCCAGAAGAGGGTGTCAGATTCTGGAGAATCTATATCCCTCTTATGGTCTGCATATGATGTACATGAACACAGCCTCACATATACTTCTAAAAATTTAAAGATGGGTGGGGCCACTGAAAGGGCTCAAAAATTAACAGCATTGTCTCCTCTTCCAGAGAACCTGGGATCAACTACCAGCAACTATATGGTGGCCCATCTCGAGTCCAAGAGGATCAGACAGACTGTAGACAGACAGAAAGACAGACAGAGATAAGGATGGCAGGCCTTGCTGGTCTTTCTTTCTTTCTTATCCTGTTTAAAAAATGTTTATTTATTTATTTATTTATTTAATTATTTATTTATTTATTTAATATAAGTACACTGTAGCTGTCTTCAGACACTCCAGAAGAGGGTGTCAGATTCTGGAGAATCTAAATCACATTTATGGTCTGCATAAGATGAACATAAACACAGCCTCACATATACTTCTAAATATTTAAAGATGGGTGGCGCCACTGAAAGGGCTCAACAATTAACAGCATTGTATCCTCTTCCAGAGAACCTGGGATCAACTACCAGCAACACTATGGTGGCCCATCTACAGTTCCAGGGTATCAGACAGACAGACAGACAGACAGACAGAGATAAGGGTGGCAGGCCTGCCCGGTCTTTCTTACTTTCTTATCCTTTTAAAAAAATGTTTATTTATTTATTTATTTATTTATTTATTTATTTATTTATTTATTTATTTATTTATTAGATATAAGTAAACTGTAGCTGTCTTCAGACACTCCAGAAGAGGGTGTCAGATTCTGGAGAATCTAAATCCCTCTTATGGTCTGCATATGATGTACATAAACACAGCCTCACATATACTTCTAAAATTTTAAAGATGGGTGGAGCCACAGAAAGGGCTCAACAATTAACAGCATTGTCTCCTCTTCCAGAGAACCTTGGATAAACTACCAGCATCTTTATGGTGGCCCATCTCCAGTTCTAGGGTATCACACAGACAGACAGACAGACAGAGATAAGAATGGCAGGCTTGCCTGGTCTTTCTTTCTGTCTTATCCTTTTTAAAAAATGTTTATTTATTTATTTATTTATTTATTTATTTATTTATTTATTTATGTATTTATTAGATATAAGTACACTGTAGCTGTCTTCAGAAAATACAGAAGAGGGTGTCAGATTCTGGAGAATCTAAATCCCTCTTATGGTCTGCATATGATGTACATAAACACAGCCTCACATACCCTTCTAAAAATTTAAAGATGGGTGGGGCCACTGAAAGGGCTCAACAATTAACAGCATTGTCTCCTCTTCCAGAGAACCTGGGATCAACTACCAGCAACTATATGGTGGCCTATCTCCAGTTCCAAAGGATCATATAGATAGACAGACAGACAGACAGAGATAAGGATGGCAGGACTTCCTGGTGTTTCTTTCATTCTTATCCTTTTTAAAAAATGTTTATTTATTTATTTATTCATGTATTTATTATATTTACGTACACTGTAGCTGTCTTCAGACACTCCAGAAGAGGGTGTCAGTTTCTGGAGAATCTAAATCACTCTTATGGTCTGAATATGATGTACATAAACACAGCCTCAGATATACTTATAAAAATTTAATGAAGGGTGGGGCCACTGAAAGGGCTCAATAATTTACAGCATTGTCTCCACATTCCAGAGAACCTTGGATAAACTACCAGCAACTATATGGTGGCCCATATCCAGTACCAGAGGATCAGACAGACAGACAGGCAGACAGACAGAGATAAGGATGGCAGGCCTGCCAGGTCTTTCTTTCTTTCTTGTCCTTTTTAAAAAATGTTTATTTATTTATGTATTTATTATATATAAGTACTCTGTAGCTATCTACAGACACTCCAGAAGAGGGTGTCAGATTCTGAAGAATCTAAAACCATCTTATGGTCTGCATATGATGTACATAAACACAGCCTCAGATATACTTCTAAAAATTTAAAGATGGGTGGGGCCACTGAAAGGGCTCAACAATTAAAAGCATTGTCTCCTCTTCCAGAGAACCTGGGATCAACTACCAGCAACTATATGGTGACCTATCTTCAGTTCCAAAGGATCATATAGAGAGACAGACAGACAGACAGAAATGAGG
This sequence comes from Mus caroli, assembly GCF_978045245.1. Taxonomy (NCBI): domain Eukaryota; kingdom Metazoa; phylum Chordata; class Mammalia; order Rodentia; family Muridae; genus Mus; species Mus caroli. The sequence goes on along the minus strand of NW_028227764.1, from coordinate 40,956 downwards.
ATGGCAGGCCTGCCTGGTCTTTCTTTCTTTCTTATCCATTTGAAAAAATGTTTACTTATTAATTAATTAATTAATTAATTCATTTATTTATTAGATATAAGTACACTGTAGCTGTCTTCAGACACTCCAGAAAAGGGTGTGAGATTCTGGAGAATCTAAATACCTCTTATGGTCTGCATATGATGTACATAAACACAGACTCAAGTATACTTCTAAAAATTTAAAGATGGGTGGGGCCAAAGAATGGGCTCAACAATTAACAGTGTTGTCTCCTCTTCCAGAGAACCTGGGATCAACTACCAGCAACTATATGGTGGCCCATATGCAGTTCCAGGGATCAGACAGACAGACAGACAGACAGAGATAAGGATGGCAGGCCTGCCTTGTCTTTCTTTCTTACTTATCCTGTTTAAAAAATGTTTATTTATTTATTTATTTATTTATGTATTTATTAGATATAAGTACACTGTAGCTGTCTTCAGACACTCCAGAAGAGGGTGTCAGATTCTGGAGAATTTAAATCACTCTTATGGTCTGCATATGATGTACATAAATACAGCCTCACATTTACCTCTAAATATTTAAAGATGGGTGGGGCCACTGAGAGGGCTCAACAATTAACAGCATTGTCTCCTCTTCTAGAGAACATTGGATAAACTACCAGCAACTATATGGTGGCCCATCTCCAGTTCCAGGGTATCAGACAGACAGACAGAGAGACAGAGATAAGGATGGAGGCCTGCCTGGTCTTTCTTTCTTTCTTATACTTTAAAAAAATGTTTATTTATTTATTTATTTATTTATTTATTTATTAGAAATAATTACACTTTAGCTGTCTTCAGACACTCTAGAAGAGGGTCTCATCTTCTGGAGAATCTAAATCCCTCTTATGGTCTTCATATGATGTACATAAACACAGCCTCACATATACTTCTAAAATTTTAAAGATGGGTGGGACCACTGAAAGGGCTCAACAATTAACAGCATTGTCTCCTCTTCCAGAGAACCTTGGATAAAATACCAGCAACTATATGGTGGCCCATCTCCAGTTCTAGGGTATCACACAGACAGACAGACAGACAGAGATAAGGGTGGCAGGCTTGCCTGGTCTTTCTTTCTGTCTTATCCTTTTTAAAAAATGTTTATTTATTTATTTATTTATTTATTTATTTATTTATTTATTTATTTATTTATTTATTAGATATAAGTACACTGTAACTGTCTTCAGAAAATACAGAAGAGGGTGTCAGATTCTGGAGAATCTAAATCCTTCTTATGGTCTGCATATGATGTACATAAACACAGCCTCACATACCCTTCTAAAAATTTAAAGATGGGTGGGGCCACTGAAAGGGCTAAACAATTAACAGCATTGTCTCCTCTTCCAGAGAACCTGGGATCAACTACCAGCAACTATATGGTGGCCTATCTCCAGTTCAAAGGATCATATAGATAGACAGACAGACAGAGATAAGGATGGCAGGACTTCCTGGTGTTTCTTTCTTTCTTATCCTTTTTAAAAAATGTTTATTTATTTATTTATTCATGTATTTATTATATTTACGTACACTGTAGCTGTCTTCAGACACTCCAGAAGAGGGTGTCAGTTTCTGGAGAATCTAAATCACTCTTATGGTCTGAATATGATGTACATAAACACAGCCTCAGATATACTTATAAAAATTTAATGAAGGGTGGGGCCACTGAAAGGGCTCAATAATTTACAGCATTGTCTCCTCTTCCAGAGAACCTTGGATAAACTACCAGCAACTATATGGTGGCCCATATCCAGTACCAGAGGATCAGACAGACAGACAGACAGACAGACAGAGATAAGAATGGCAGGCCTGCCAGGTCTTTCTTTCTTTCTTGTCCTTTTTAAAAAATGTTTATTTATTTATGTATTTATTATATATAAGTACTCTGTAGCTATCTACAGACACTCCAGAAGAGGGTGTCAGATTCTGAAGAATCTAAAACCATCTTATGGTCTGCATATGATGTACATAAACACAGCCTCAGATATACTTCTAAAAATTTAAAGATGGGTGGGGCCACTGAAAGGGCTCAACAATTAACAGCATTGTCTCCTCTTCCAGAGAACCTGGGATCAACTACCAGCAACTATATAGTGGCCTATCTTCAGTTCCAAAGGATCATATAGAGAGACAGACAGACAGACAGAAATGAGGATGGCAGGCCTGCCTGGTCTTTCTTTCTTTCTTATCCATTTGAAAAAATGTTTACTTATTAATTAATTAATTAATTAATTAATTCATTTATTTATTTATTAGATATAAGGACACTGTAGCTGTCTTCAGACACTCCAGAAGAGGGTGTCAGATTCTGAAGAATCTAAAACCATCTTATGGTCTGCATATGATGTACATAAACACAGCCTCAGATATACTTCTAAAAATTTAAAGATGGGTGGGGCCACTGAAAGGGCTCAACAATTAAAAGCATTGTCTCCTCTTCCAGAGAACCTGGGATCAACTACCAGCAACTATATGGTGACCTATCTTCAGTTCCAAAGGATCATATAGAGAGACAGACAGACAGACAGAAATGAGGATGGCAGGCCTGCCTGGTCTTTCTTTCTTTCTTATCCATTTGAAAAAATGTTTACTTATTAATTAATTAATTAATTAATTCATTTATTTATTAGATATAAGTACACTGTAGCTGTCTTCAGACACTCCAGAAAAGGGTGTGAGATTCTGGAGAATCTAAATACCTCTTATGGTCTGCATATGATGTACATAAACACACACTCAAGTATACTTCTAAAAATTTAAAGATGGGTGGGGCCAAAGAATGGGCTCAACAATTAACAGTGTTGTCTCCTCTTCCAGAGAACCTGGGATCAACTACCAGCAACTATATGGTGGCCCATATGCAGTTCCAGGGATCAGACAGACAGACAGACAGACAAAGATAAGGATGGCAGGCCTGCCTTGTCTTTCTTTCTTACTTATCCTGTTTAAAAAATGTTTATTTATTTATTTATTTATTTATGTATTTATTAGATATAAGTACACTGTAGCTGTCTTCAGACACTCCAGAAGAGGGTGTCAGATTCTGGAGAATTTAAATCACTCTTATGGTCTGCATATGATGTACATAAATACAGCCTCACATTTACCTCTAAATATTTAAAGATGGGTGGGGCCACTGAGAGGGCTCAACAATTAACAGCATTGTCTCCTCTTCCAGAGAACATTGGATAAACTACCAGCAACTATATGGTGGCCCATCTCCAGTTCCAGGGTATCAGACAGACAGACAGAGAGACAGAGATAAGGATGGAGGCCTGCCTGGTCTTTCTTTCTTTCTTATACTTTAAAAAAATGTTTATTTATTTATTTATTTATTAATTTATTTATTTATTTATTTATTAGAAATAATTACACTGTAGCTGTCTTCAGACACTCTAGAAGAGGGTCTCATCTTCTGGAGAATCTAAATCCCTCTTATGGTCTTCATATGATGTACATAAACACAGACTCACATATACTTCTAAAATTTTAAAGATGGGTGGGACCACTGAAAGGGCTCAACAATTAACAGCATTGTCTCCTCTTCCAGAGAACCTTGGATAAAATACCAGCAACTATATGGTGGCCCATCTCCAGTTCTAGGGTATCACACAGACAGACAGACAGACAGAGATAAGGGTGGCAGGCTTGCCTGGTCTTTCTTTCTGTCTTATCCTTTTTAAAAAATGTTTATTTATTTATTTATTTATTTATTTATTTATTTATTTATTTATGTATTTATTAGATATAAGTACACTGTAGCTGTCTTCAGAAAATACAGAAGAGGGTGTCAGTTTCTGGAGAATCTAAATCCCTCTTATGGTCTGCATATGATGTACATAAACACAGCCTCACATACCCTTCTAAAAATTTAAAGATGGGTGGGGCCACTGAAAGGGCTCAACAATTAACAGCATTATCTCCTCTTCCAGAGAACCTGGGATCAACTACCAGCAACTATATGGTGGCCTATCTCCAGTTCCAAAGGATCATATAGATAGACAGACAGACAGACAGAGATAAGGATGGCAGGACTTCCTGGTGTTTCTTTCTTTCTTATCCTTTTTAAAAAATGTTTATTTATTTATTTATTCATGTATTTATTATATTTACGTACACTGTAGCTGTCTTCAGACACTCCAGAAGAGGGTGTCAGTTTCTGGAGAATCTAAATCACTCTTATGGTCTGAATATGATGTACATAAACACAGCCTCAGATATACTTATAAAAATTTAATGAAGGGTGGGGCCACTGAAAGGGCTCAATAATTTACAGCATTGTCTCCTCTTCCAGAGAACCTTGGATAAACTACCAGTAACTATATGGTGGCCCATATCCAGTACCAGAGGATCAGACAGACAGACAGGCAGACAGACAGAGATAAGGATGGCAGGCCTGCCAGGTCTTTCTTTCTTTCTTGTCCTTTTTAAAAAATGTTTATTTATTTATGTATTTATTATATATAAGTACTCTGTAGCTATCTACAGACACTCCAGAAGAGGGTGTCAGATTCTGAAGAATCTAAAACCATCTTATGGTCTGCATATGATGTACATAAACACAGCCTCAGATATACTTCTTAAAATTTAAAGATGGGTGGGGCCACTAAAAGGGCTCAACAATTAACAGCATTGTCTCCTCTTCCAGAGAACCTGGGATCAACTACCAGCAACTATATGGTGACCTATCTTCAGTTCCAAAGGATCATATAGAGAGACAGACAGACAGACAGAAATGAGGATGGCAGGCCTGCCTGGTCTTTCTTTCTTTCTTATCCATTTGAAAAAATGTTTACTTATTAATTAATTAATTAATTAATTAATTCATTTATTTATTACATATAAGTACACTGTAGTTGTCTTCAGACACTCTAGAAAAGGGTGTGAGATTCTGGAGAATCTAAATACCTCTTATGGTCTGCATATGATGTACATAAACACAGACTCGAGTATACTTCTAAAAATTTAAAGATGGGTGGGGCCAAAGAATGGGCTCAACAATTAACAGTGTTGTCTCCTCTTCCAGAGAACCTGGGATCAACTACCAGCAACTATATGGTGGCCCATCTGCAGTTCCAGGGATCAGACAGACAGACAGACAGACAGAGATAAGGAAGGCAGGCCTGCCTGGTCTTTCTTTCTTACTTATCCTGTTTAAAAAATGTTTATTTATTTATTTATTTATTTATTTATTTATTTATTTATGTATTTATTAGATATAAGTACACTGTAGCTGTCTTCAGACACTCCAGAAGAGGGTGTCAGATTCTGGAGAATTTAAATCACTCTTATGGTCTGCATATGATGTACATAAATACAGCCTCACATTTACCTCTAAAAATTTAAAGATGGGTGGTGCCACTGAGAGGGCTCAACAATTAACAGCATTGTCTCCTCTTCCAGAGAACATTGGATAAACTACCAACAAATATATGGTGGCCCATCTCCAGTTCCAGGGTATCAGACAGACTGACAGAGAGACAGAGATAAGGATTAAGGCCTGCCTGGTCTTTCTTTCTTTCTTATACTTTAAAAAAATGTTTATTTATTTATTTATTTATTTATTTATTTATTTATTTATTTATTTATTAGAAATAAGTACACTGTAGCTGTCTTCAGACACTCTAGAAGAGGGTCTCATCTTCTGGAGAATCTAAATCCCTCTTATGGTCTTCATATGATGTACATAAACACAGCCTCACATATACTTCTACAAATTTAAAGATGGGTGGGCCCACTGAAAGGGCTCAACAATTAACAGCATTGTCTCTTCTTCCAGAGAACGTGGGATCAACTACCAGCAACTATATGGTGGCCCATCTCAAGTTCCAGGGGATAAGACAGACAGACAGACAGACAGAGATAAGGATGGCAGGCCTGCCTGATTTTTCTTTCTTTCTTATCCTTTTAAAAAAATGTTTATTTATTTGTTTATTTGTTTATTTATTTATTTATTTATTTATCAGATATAAGTACACTGTAGCTGTCTTCAGACTCTCCAGAAGAGGGTGTCAGATTCTGGAGAATCTATATCCCTCTTATGGTCTGCATATGATGTACATGAACACAGCCTCACATATACTTCTAAAAATTTAAAGATGGGTGGGGCCACTGAAAGGGCTCAAAAATTAACAGCATTGTCTCCTCTTCCAGAGAACCTGGGATCAACTACCAGCAACTATATGGTGGCCCATCTCGAGTCCAAGGGGATCAGACAGACTGTAGACAGACAGAAAGACAGACAGAGATAAGGATGGCAGGCCTGTCTGGTCTTTCTTTCTTTCTTATCCTGTTTAAAAAATGTTTATTTATTTATTTATTTATTTATTTATTTATTTATTTATTTATTTAATATAAGTACACTGTAGCTGTCTTCAGACACTCCAGAAGAGGGTGTCAGATTCTGGAGAATCTAAATCACATTTATGGTCTGCATAAGATGTACATAAACACAGCCTCACATATACTTCTAAATATTTAAAGATGGGTGGCGCCACTGAAAGGGCTCAACAATTAACAGCATTGTATCCTCTTCCAGAGAACCTGGGATCAACTACCAGCAACACTATGGTGGCCCATCTACAGTTCCAGGGTATCAGACAGACAGACAGACAGACAGACAGACAGAGATAAGGGTGGCAGGCCTGCCCGGTCTTTCTTACTTTCTTATCCTTTTAAAAAAATGTTTATATATTTATTTATTTATTTATTTATTCATTTATTTATTAATTTATTTATGTATTTATTAGATATAAGTAAACTGTAGCTGTCTTCAGACACTCCAGAAGAGGGTGTCAGATTCTGGAGAATCTAAATCCCTCTTATGGTCTGCATATGATGTACATAAACACAGCCTCACATATACTTCTAAAATTTTAAAGATGGGGGGAGCCACAGAAAGGGCTCAACAATTAACAGCATTGTCTCCTCTTCCAGAGAACCTTGGATAAACTACCAGCAACTATATGGTGGCCCATCTCCAGTTCTAGTGTATCACACAGACAGACAGACAGACAGAGATAAGGGTGGCAGGCTTGCCTGGTCTTTCTCTCTGTCTTATCCTTCTTAAAAAATGTTTATTTATTTATTTATTTATTTATTTATTTATTTATTTATTTATTTATGTATTTATTAGATATAAGTACACTGTAGCTGTCTTCAGAAAATACAGAAGAGGGTGTCAGATTCTGGAGAATCTAAATCCCTCTTATGGTCTGCATATGATGTACATAAACACAGCCTCACATACCCTTCTAAAAATTTAAAGATGGGTGGGGCCACTGAAAGGGCTCAACAATTAACAGCATTGTCTCCTCTTCCAGAGAACCTGGGATCAACTACCAGCAACTATATGGTGGCCTATCTCCAGTTCCAAAGGATCATATAGATAGACAGACAGACAGACAGAGATAAGGATGGCAGGACTTCCTGGTGTTTCTTTCTTTCTTATCCTTTTTAAAAAATGTTTATTTATTTATTTATTCATGTATTTATTATATTTACGTACACTGTAGCTGTCTTCAGACACTCCAGAAGAGGGTGTCAGTTTCTGGAGAATCTAAATCACTCTTATGGTCTGAATATGATGTACATAAACACAGCCTCAGATATACTTATAAAAATTTAATGAAGGGTGGGGCCACTGAAAGGGCTCAATAATTTACAGCATTGTCTCCTCTTCCAGAGAACCTTGGATAAACTACCAGCAACTATATGGTGGCCCATATCCAGTACCAGAGGATCAGACAGACAGACAGGCAGACAGACAGAGATAAGGTTGGCAGGCCTGCCAGGTCTTTCTTTCTTGTCCTTTTTAAAAAATGTTTATTTATTTATGTATTTATTATATATAAGTACTCTGTAGCTATCTACAGACACTCCAGAAGAGGGTGTCAGATTCTGAAGAATCTAAAACCATCTTATGGTCTGCATATGATGTACATAAACACAGCCTCAGATATACTTCTAAAAATTTAAAGATGGGTGGGGCCACTGAAAGGGCTCAACAATTAACAGCATTGTCTCCTCTTCCAGAGAACCTGGGATCAACTACCAGCAACTATATGGTGACCTATCTTCAGTTCCAAAGGATAATATAGAGAGACAGACAGACAGACAGAAATGAGGATGGCAGGCCTGCCTGGTCTTTCTTTCTTTCTTATCCATTTGAAAAAATGTTTACTTATTAATTAATTAATTAATTAATTAATTAATTAATTTATTTATTAGATATAAGTACACTGTAGCTGTCTTCAGACACTCCAGAAGAGGGTGTGAGATTCAGGAGAATCTAAATACCTCTTATGGTCTGCATATGATGTACATAAACACAGACTCAAGTATACTTCTAAAAATTTAAAGATGGGTGGGGCCAAAGAATGGGCTCAACAATTAACAGCGTTGTCTCCTCTTCCAGAGAACCTGGGATCAACTACCAGCAACTATATGGTGGCCCATCTGCAGTTCCAGGGATCAGACAGACAGACAGACAGACAGAGATAAGGATGGCAGGCCTGCCTGGTCTTTCTTTCTTAATTATCCTGTTTAAAAAATGTTTATTTATTTATTTATTTATTTATTTATATATTTATGTATTTATTAGATATAAGTACACTGTAGCTGTCTTCAGACACTCCAGAAAGGGTCTCATCTTCTGGAGAATCTAAATCCCTCTTATGGTCTTCATATGATGTACATAAACACAGCCTCACATATACTTCTAAAAATTTAAAGATGGGTGGGCCCACTGAAAGGGCTCAACAATTAACAGCATTGTCTCTTCTTCCAGAGAACTTGGGATCAACTACCAGCAACTATATGGTGGCCCATCTCAAGTTCCAGGGGATAAGACAGACAGACAGACAGACAGAGATAAGGATGGCAGGCCTGCCTGATTTTTCTTTCTTTCTTATCCTTTTAAAAAATGTTTATTTGTTTGTTTATTTGTTTATTTATTTATTTATTTATTTATTTATTTGATATAAGTACACTGTAGCTGTCTTCAGACACTCCAGAAGAGGGTGTCAGATTCTGGAGAATCTAAATCACATTTATGGTCTGCATAAGATGTACATAAACACAGCCTCACATATACTTCTAAATATTTAAAGATGGGTGGCGCCACTGAAAGGGCTCAACAATTAACAGCATTGTATCCTCTTCCAGAGAACCTGGGATCAACTACCAGCAACACTATGGTGGCCCATCTACAGTTCCAGGGTATCAGACAGACAGACAGACAGACAGACAGAGATAAGGATGGCAGGCCTGCCCGGTCTTTCTTACTTTCTTATCCTTTTTAAAAAATGTTTATTTATTTATTTATTTATTTATTTATGTATTTATTAGATATAAGTAAACTGTAGCTGTCTTCAGACACTCCAGAAGAGGGTGTCAGATTCTGGAGAATCTAAATCCCTCTTATGGTCTGCATATGATGTACATAAACACAGCCTCACATATACTTCTAAAATTTTAAAGATGGGTGGGGCCACAGAAAGGGCTCAACAATTAACAGCATTGTCTCCTCTTCTAGAGAACCTTGGATAAACTACCAGCAACTATATGGTGGCCCATCTCCAGTTCTAGGGTATCACACAGACAGACAGACAGACAGAGATAAGGGTGGCAGGCTTGCCTGGTCTTTCTTTCTGTCTTATCCTTTTTAAAAAATGTTTATTTATTTATTTATTTATTTATTTATTTATTTATTTATTTATTAGATATAAGTACACTGTAACTGTCTTCAGAAAATACAGAAGAGGGTGTCAGATTCTGGAGAATCTAAATCCTTCTTATGGTCTGCATATGATGTACATAAACACAGCCTCACATACCCTTCTAAAAATTTAAAGATGGGTGGGGCCACTGAAAGGGCTAAACAATTAACAGCATTGTCTCCTCTTCCAGAGAACCTGGGATCAACTACCAGCAACTATATGGTGGCCTATCTCCAGTTCCAAAGGATCATATAGATAGACAGACAGACAGACAGAGATAAGGATGGCAGGACTTCCTGGTGTTTCTTTCTTTCTTATCCTTTTTAAAAAATGTTTATTTATTTATTTATTCATGTATTTATTATATTTACGTACACTGTAGCTGTCTTCAGACACTCCAGAAGAGGGTGTCAGTTTCTGGAGAATCTAAATCACTCTTATGGTCTGAATATGATGTACATAAACACAGCCTCAGATATACTTATAAAAATTTAATGAAGGGTGGGGCCACTGAAAGGGCTCAACAATTTACAGCATTGTCTCCTCTTCCAGAGAACCTTGGATAAACTACCAGCAACTATATGGTGGCCCATATCCAGTACCAGAGGATCAGACAGACAGACAGACAGACAGACAGAGATAAGAATGGCAGGCCTGCCAGGTCTTTCTTTCTTTCTTGTCCTTTTTAAAAAATGTTTATTTATTTATGTATTTATTATATATAAGTACTCTGTAGCTATCTACAGACACTCCAGAAGAGGGTGTCAGATTCTGAAGAATCTAAAACCATCTTATGGTCTGCATATGATGTACATAAACACAGCCTCAGATATACTTCTAAAAATTTAAAGATGGGTGGGGCCACTGAAAGGGCTCAACAATTAACAGCATTGTCTCCTCTTCCAGAGAACCTGGGATCAACTACCAGCAACTATATAGTGGCCTATCTTCAGTTCCAAAGGATCATATAGAGAGACAGACAGACAGACAGAAATGAGGATGGCAGGCCTGCCTGGTCTTTCTTTCTTTCTTATCCATTTGAAAAAATGTTTACTTATTAATTAATTAATTAATTAATTAATTAATTCATTTATTTATTTATTAGATATAAGGACACTGTAGCTGTCTTCAGACACTCCAGAAGAGGGTGTGAGATTCTGGAGAATCTAAATACCTCTTATGGTCTGCATATGATGTACATAAACACAGACTCAAGTATACTTCTAAAAATTTAAAGATGGGTGGGGCCAAAGAATGGGCTCAACATTAACAGCTTGTCTCCTCTTCCAGAGAACCTGGGATCAACTACCAGCAACTATATGGTGGCCCATCTGCAGTTCCAGGGATCAGACAGACAGACAGACAGACAGAGATAAGGATGGCAGGCCTGCCTGGTCTTTCTTTCTTACTTATCCTGTTTAAAAAATGTTTATTTATTTATTTATTTATTTATTTATTTATGTATTTATGTATTTATTAGATATAAGTACACTGTAGCTGTCTTCAGACACTCCAGAAGAGGGTGTCAGATTCTGGAGAATTTAAATCACTCTTATGGTCTGCATATGATGTACATAAATACAGCCTCACATTTACCAATAAAAATTTAAAGATGGTTGGGGCCACTGAAAGGGCTCAACAATTCACAACATTGTCTCCTCTTCCAGAGAACCTGGGAAAAACTACCAGCAAATATATGGTGGCCCATATCCAGTTCCAGAGGATCAGACAGACAGACAGACAGACAGTGATAAGGATGGCAGGCCTGCCTGATTTTTCTTTCTTTCTTATCCTTTTTAAAAAATGTTTATTTAATTATTAATTTATTTATGTATGTATTTATTAGATATAAGTACACTGTAGCTGTCTTCAGACACTCCAGTAGAGGGTGTCAGATTCTGAAGAATCTAAAACCATCTTATGGTCTGCATATGATGTACATAAACACAGCCTCAGATATACTTCTAAAATTTAATGAAGGGAGGGGCCACTGAAAGGGCTCAACAATTAACAGCATTATCTCCTCTTCCAGAGAACCTGGGATCAACTACCAGCAACTTTATGGTGGCCCATCTACAGTTCCAGGGGATCAGACAGACAGACAGACAGACAGAGATAAGGATGGCAGGCCTGCCATGTCTTTCTTTCTTACTTATCCTGTTTAAAAAATGTTTATTTATTTCTTTATTTATTTATTTACGTATTTATTAGATATAATTACACTGTAGCTGTCTTCAGACAGTCCAGAAAAGGGTGTCAATTCTGGAGAATCTAAATCCCTCTTATGGTCTGCATATGATGTACATAAACACAGCCTTACATATACTTCTAAACATTTAAAGATGGGTGGGGCCACTGAAAGGGCTCAACAATGAACAGCATTGTCTCCTCTTCCAGAGAACCTGGGAAAAACTAACAGCAAATATATGGTGGCCCTTATCCAGTTCCAAAGGTTCAGACAGAGAGACAGACAGACAGAGATAAGGATGGCAGGCCTGCCTGATTTTTCTTTCTTTCTTATCCTTTATAAAAAATGTTTATTTATTTATTAATTAATTTATTTATGTATTTATTAGATATAAGTACACTGTAGCTGTCTTCAGACACTCCAGTAGACGGTTTCAGATTCTGAAAAATCTAAAACCATCTTCTGGTCTGCATATGATGTACATAAACACAGCCTCAGATATACTTCAAAAAATTTAATGAAGGATGGGGCCACTGAAAGGGCTCAACAATTAACAGCATTATCTCCTCTTCCAGAGAACCTGGGATCAACTACCAGCAACTATATGGTGGCTCATCTCCAGTTCCCAGGGATCAGACAGACAGACAGACACACAGACAGAGATATCGATGGCAGGCCTGCCTGGTCTTTCTTTCTTTCTTATACTTTTTAAAAAATGTTTATTTATTTATTTATTCATGTATTTATTAGATATAAGTACACTGTAGCTGTCTTAGACACTCCAGAAGTGGGTGTCTGGTTCTGTAGAATCTAAATCCCTCTTATGGTCTGCATATGATGTACATAAACACAGCCTAACATACAGTTCTAAATATTTAAAAATGGGTGGGGCAATTGAAAGGGCTCAACAATGAACAGAATTGTCTCCTCTTCCAGAGAACCTCGGCTCAACTACCAGCAACTATATGGTGGCCCATCTCCAGTTCCAGGGGATCAGACAGACAGACAGTCAGACATACAGAGATAAGGATGGCAGGACTGCCTGGTCTTTCTTTCTTTCTTATCCTTTTGAAAAAATGTTTACTTATTTATTTATTTATGTATTTATTAGATATAAGTAAACTGTAGCTGTCTTCAGACACTCCAGAAGAGGGTGTCAGATTCTGGAGAATCTAAATCCCTCTTATGGCCTGCATATGATGTACATAAACACAGACTCATGTATACTTCTAAAAATTTAAAGATGTGTGGGGCCACTGAGAGGGCTCAAAAATTAACAGCATTGTCTCATCTTCCAGAGAACCTGGGATCAACTACCAGCAACTATATGGTGGCTCATCTCCAGTTCCAGTGGATCAGAAAGACAGAGAGACAGACAGACAGAGATAAGGATGGCAGGACTGCCTGGTCTTTCTTTATTTCTTATCCTTTATAAAAAATGTTTATTTATTTATTTATTTATTTATTTATTTATTTATGTATTTATTAGATATAAGTACACTGTAGCCGTCTTCAGACACTCCAGAAGAGGGTGTCAGATTCTAGAGAATCTAAATCCCTGTTATGGTCTGCATATGATGTACATAAACACAGCCTCACATATACTTCTAAAAATTTAAAGAAAGGTGGGACCACTGAAAGGGCTCAACAATTACCATCACTGTCTCCACTTCCAGAGAACCTGGGATCAACTACCAGCAACTATATGGTGGCCCATCTGCAGTTCCAGGGGATCAGACAGACAGACAGACAGACAGAGATAAGGATGGCAGGCCTGCCAGGTCTTTCTTTCTTACTTATCCTGTTTAAAAAATATTTATTTATTCATTTTTTTATGTATTTATGTATTTATTAGATATAAGTACAATGTAGCTGTTCAGACACTCCAGAAGAGTGTGTCAGATTCTGGAGAATCTAAATCCCTCTTATGGTCTGCATATGATGTACATAAACACAGCCTCACGTATAATTCTAAAAATTTAAAGATGGGTGGGACCACTGAAAGGGCTTAACAATTAACATCATTGTCTCCTCTTCCAGAGAACCTGGGATCAACTACCAGCAACTATATGGTGGCCCATATCCAGTTCCAAAGGTTCAGACAGACAGACAGACAGACAGAGATACGGATGGCAGGCCTGCCTGATTTTTCTTTCCTTCTTATCCTTTATAAAAAATGTTTATTTATTTATTAATTTATTTATTTATGTATTTATTAGATATAAGGACACTGTAGCTGTCTTCAGACACTCCAGTAGACGGTGTCAGATTCTGAAAAATCTAAAACCATCTTCTGGTCTGCATATGATGTACATAAACACAGCCTCAGATATACTTTAAAAAATTTAATGAAGGGTGTGGCCACTAAAAGGGATCAACAATTAACAGCATTGTCTCCTCTTCCAGAGAACCTGGGATCAATAACCAGTAATTATATGGTGGCCCATCTCCAATTCCAGGGGATCAGACAGACACACAGACAGACAGACAGAGATAAGGATGGCAGGCCTGCCTGGTCTTTCTTTCTTTCTTATCATTTTAAAAAAGGTTTATTTATTTATTTATGTATTTATTAGATATAAGTACACTATAGCTATCTTCAGACACTCCAGAAGAGGGTGTTTGATTCTGCAGAACGTAAATCCCATTTATGTTCTGCATATGATGTACATAAACACAGCCTCACATATTCTTCTAAAAATTTAAAGATGGTTGGGGCCACTGAAAGGGCTCAACAATTAACAGCATTGTCTCCTCTTCCAGAGAACCTGGGATCAACTACCAGCAACTATATGTTGGCCCATCTCCAGTTTCAGGGGATCAGACAGACAAACAGACAGACAGAAAGACAGAGATAAGGATGGCAGGCCTGCCTGGTCTTTCTTTCTTCCTTATCCTTTTTAAAAAATGTTTATTTATTTATTTATTTATGTATTTTTTAGATATAAGTACACTGTAGCTGTCTTCAGACACTCCAGAAGAGGGTGTCAGATTCTGGAGAATCTAAATCCCTCTTATGGTCTGCATATGATGTACATAAACACAGCCTCACATATACTTCTAAAAATTTAAAGATGGGTGGGGTCACTAAAGAAAGGGCTCAACAATTAACAGCATTGTCTCCTCTTCCATAGAACCTGGGATGAACTACCAGCAACTATATGGTGGCCCATCTCCAGTTCCAGGGGATCAGACAGACAGACAGAGATAAGGATGGCAGGCGTGCCTGGTCTTTCTTTCTTTATTATACTGTTGAAAAAATGTTTATTTATTTATTTATTTATTTTTATTTATGTATTTATTAGATATAAGTACACTGTAGCTGTCTTCAGACACTCTAGAAAAGGGTCTCATCTTCTGGAGAATCTAAATCCCTCTTATGGTCTTCATATGATGTACATAAACACAGCCTCACATATACTTCTAAAAATTTAAAGATGGGTGGGCCCACTGAAAGGGCTCAACAATTAACAGCATTGTCTCTTCTTCCAGAGAACGTGGGATCAACTACCAGCAACTATATGGTGGCCCATCTCAAGTTCCAGGGGATAAGACAGACAGACAGACAGACAGAGATAAGGATGGCAGGCCTGCCTGATTTTTCTTTCTTTCTTATCCTTATTAAAAAATGTTTATTTATTTGTTTATTTGTTTATTTGTTTATTTATTTATTTATTTATTTATTTATCAGATATAAGTACACTGTAGCTGTCTTCAGACTCTCCAGAAGAGGGTGTCAGATTCTGGAGAATCTATATCCCTCTTATGGTCTGCATATGATGTACATGAACACAGCCTCACATATACTTCTAAAAATTTAAAGATGGGTGGGGCCACTGAAAGGGCTCAAAAATTAACAGCATTGTCTCCTCTTCCAGAGAACCTGGGATCAACTACCAGCAACTATATGGTGGCCCATCTCGAGTCCAAGGGGATCAGACAGACTGTAGACAGACAGAAACACAGACAGAGATAAGGATGGCAGGCCTTGCTGGTCTTTCTTTCTGTCTTATCCTTCTTAAAAAATGTTTATTTATTTATTTATTTATTTATTTATTTATTTATTTATGTATTTATTAGATATAAGTACACTGTAGCTGTCTTCAGAAAATACAGAAGAGGGTGTCAGATTCTGGAGAATCTAAATCCCTCTTATGGTCTGCATATGATGTACATAAACACAGCCTCACATACCCTTCTAAAAATTTAAAGATGGGTGGGGCCACTGAAAGGGCTCAACAATTAACAGCATTGTCTCCTCTTCCAGAGAACCTGGGATCAACTACCAGCAACTATATGGTGGCCTATCTCCAGTTCCAAAGGATCATATAGATAGACAGACAGACAGACAGAGATAAGGATGGCAGGACTTCCTGGTGTTTCTTTCATTCTTATCCTTTTTAAAAAATGTTTATTTATTTATTTATTCATGTATTTATTATATTTACGTACACTGTAGCTGTCTTCAGACACTCCAGAAGAGGGTGTCAGTTTCTGGAGAATCTAAATCACTCTTATGGTCTGAATATGATGTACATAAACACAGCCTCAGATATACTTATAAAAATTTAATGAAGGGTGGGGCCACTGAAAGGGCTCAATAATTTACAGCATTGTCTCCACATTCCAGAGAACCTTGGATAAACTACCAGCAACTATATGGTGGCCCATATCCAGTACCAGAGGATCAGACAGACAGACAGGCAGACAGACAGAGATAAGGATGGCAGGCCTGCCAGGTCTTTCTTTCTTTCTTGTCCTTTTTAAAAAATGTTTATTTATTTATGTATTTATTATATATAAGTACTCTGTAGCTATCTACAGACACTCCAGAAGAGGGTGTCAGATTCTGAAGAATCTAAAACCATCTTATGGTCTGCATATGATGTACATAAACACAGCCTCAGATATACTTCTAAAAATTTAAAGATGGGTGGGGCCACTGAAAGGGCTCAACAATTAACAGCATTGTCTCCTCTTCCAGAGAACCTGGGATCAACTACCAGCAACTATATGGTGACCTATCTTCAGTTCCAAAGGATCATATAGAGAGACAGACAGACAGACAGAAATGAGGATGGCAGGCCTGCCTGGTCTTTCTTTCTTTCTTATCCATTTGAAAAAATGTTTACTTATTAATTAATTAATTAATTAATTCATTTATTTATTAGATATAAGTACACTGTAGCTGTCTTCAGACACTCCAGAAAAGGGTGTGAGATTCTGGAGAATCTAAATACCTCTTATGGTCTGCATATGATGTACATAAACACAGACTCAAGTATACTTCTAAAAATTTAAAGATGGGTGGGGCCAAAGAATGGGCTCAACAATTAACAGTGTTGTCTCCTCTTCCAGAGAACCTGGGATCAACTACCAGCAACTATATGGTGGCCCATATGCAGTTCCAGGGATCAGACAGACAGACAGACAGACAGAGATAAGGATGGCAGGCCTGCCTTGTCTTTCTTTCTTACTTATCCTGTTTAAAAAATGTTTATTTACTTATTTATTTATTTATGTATTTATTAGATATAAGTACACTGTAGCTGTCTTCAGACACTCCAGAAGAGGGTGTCAGATTCTGGAGAATTTAAAAAACTCTTATGGTCTGCATATGATGTACATAAATACAGCCTCACATTTACCTCTAAATATTTAAAGATGGGTGGGGCCACTGAGAGGGCTCAACAATTAACAGCATTGTCTCCTCTTCCAGAGAACATTGGATAAACTACCAGCAACTATATGGTGGCCCATCTCCAGTTCCAGGGTATCAGACAGACAGACAGAGAGACAGAGATAAGGATGGAGGCCTGCCTGGTCTTTCTTTCTTTCTTATACTTTAAAAAAATGTTTATTTATTTATTTATTTATTTATTTATTTATTTATTTATTTATTTATTTATTAGAAATAATTACACTGTAGCTGTCTTCAGACACTCTAGAAGAGGGTCTCATCTTCTGGAGAATCTAAATCCCTCTTATGGTCTTCATATGATGTACATAAACACAGCCTCACATATACTTCTAAAATTTTAAAGATGGGTGGGACCACTGAAAGGGCTCAACTATTAACAGCATTGTCTCCTCTTCCAGAGAACCTTGGATAAACTACCAGCAACTATATGGTGGCCCATCTCCAGTTCTAGGGTATCACACAGACAGACAGACAGACAGACAGAGATAAGGGTGGCAGGCTTGCCTGGTCTTTCTTTCTGTCTTATCCTTTTTAAAAAATGTTTATTTATTTATTTATTTATTTATTTATTTATTTATTTATTTATTTATTAGAAATAAGTACACTGTAGCTGTCTTCAGACACTCTAGAAGAGGGTCTCATCTTCTGGAGAATCTAAATCCCTCTTATGGTCTTCATATGATGTACATAAACACAGCCTCACATATATTTCTAAAAATTTAAAGATGGGTGGGCCCACTGAAAGGGCTCAACAATTAACAGCATTGTCTCTTCTTCCAGAGAACGTGGGATCAACTACCAGCAACTATATGGTGGCCCATCTCAAGTTCCAGGGGATAAGACAGACAGACAGACAGACAGAGATAAGGATGGCAGGCCTGCCTGATTTTTCTTTCTTTCTTATCCTTTTAAAAAAATGTTTATTTATTTGTTTATTTGTTTATTTATTTATTTATTTATTTATCAGATATAAGTACACTGTAGCTGTCTTCAGACTCTCCAGAAGAGGGTGTCAGATTCTGGAGAATCTATATCCCTCTTATGGTCTGCATATGATGTACATGAACACAGCCTCACATATACTTCTAAAAATTTAAAGATGGGTGGGGCCACTGAAAGGGCTCAAAAATTAACAGCATTGTCTCCTCTTCCAGAGAACCTGGGATCAACTACCAGCAACTATATGGTGGCCCATCTCGAGTCCAAGGGGATCAGACAGACTGTAGACAGACAGAAAGACAGACAGAGATAAGGATGGCAGGCCTGTCTGGTCTTTCTTTCTTTCTTATCCTGTTTAAAAAATGTTTATTTATTTATTTATTTATTTATTTATTTATTTATTTATTTATTTAATATAAGTACACTGTAGCTGTCTTCAGACACTCCAGAAGAGGGTGTCAGATTCTGGAGAATCTAAATCACATTTATGGTCTGCATAAGATGTACATAAACACAGCCTCACATATACTTCTAAATATTTAAAGATGGGTGGCGCCACTGAAAGGGCTCAACAATTAACAGCATTGTATCCTCTTCCAGAGAACCTGGGATCAACTACCAGCAACACTATGGTGGCCCATCTACAGTTCCAGGGTATCAGACAGACAGACAGACAGACAGACAGACAGACAGAGATAAGGGTGGCAGGCCTGCCCGGTCTTTCTTACTTTCTTATCCTTTAAAAAAAATGTTTATATATTTATTTATTTATTTATTTATTTATTCATTTATTTATTTATTTATTTATTTATTTATTTATTTATTAGATATAAGTAAACTGTAGCTGTCTTCAGACACTCCAGAAGAGGGTGTCAGATTCTGGAGAATCTAAATCCCTCTTATGGTCTGCATATGATGTACATAAACACAGCCTCACATATACTTCTAAAATTTTAAAGATGGGTGGAGCCACAGAAAGGGCTTAACAATTAACAGCATTGTCTCCTCTTCCAGAGAACCTTGGATAAACTACCAGCAACTATATGGTGGCCCATCTCCAGTTCTAGGGTATCACACAGACAGACAGACAGACAGAGATAAGGGTGGCAGGCTTGCCTGGTCTTTCTCTCTGTCTTATCCTTCTTAAAAAATGTTTATTTATTTATTTATTTATTTATTTATTTATTTATTTATTTATGTATGTATGTATTTATTAGATATAAGTACACTGTAGCTGTCTTCAGAAAATACAGAGGAGGGTGTCAGATTCTGGAGAATCTAAATCCCTCTTATGGTCTGCATATGATGTACATAAACACAGCCTCACATACCCTTCTAAAAATTTAAAGATGGGTGGGGCCACTGAAAGGGCTCAACAATTAACAGCATTGTCTCCTCTTCCAGAGAACCTGGGATCAACTACCAGCAACTATATGGTGGCCTATCTCCAGTTCCAAAGGATCATATAGATAGACAGACAGACAGACAGAGATAAGGATGGCAGGACTTCCTGGTGTTTCTTTCTTTCTTATCCTTTTTAAAAAATGTATATTTATTTATTTATTCATGTATTTATTATATTTACGTACACTGTAGCTGTCTTCAGACACTCCAGAAGAGGGTGTCAGTTTCTGGAGAATCTAAATCACTCTTATGGTCTGAATATGATGTACATAAACACAGCCTCAGATATACTTATAAAAATTTAATGAAGGGTGGGGCCACTGAAAGGGCTCAATAATTTACAGCATTGTCTCCTCTTCCAGAGAACCTTGGATAAACTACCAGCAACTATATGGTGGCCCATATCCAGTACCAGAGGATCAGACAGACAGACAGGCAGACAGACAGAGATAAGGTTGGCAGGCCTGCCAGGTCTTTCTTTCTTGTCCTTTTTAAAAAATGTTTATTTATTTATGTATTTATTATATATAAGTACTCTGTAGCTATCTACAGACACTCCAGAAGAGGGTGTCAGATTCTGAAGAATCTAAAACCATCTTATGGTCTGCATATGATGTACATAAACACAGCCTCAGATATACTTCTAAAAATTTAAAGATGGGTGGGGCCACTGAAAGGGCTCAACAATTAACAGCATTGTCTCCTCTTCCAGAGAACCTGGGATCAACTACCAGCAACTATATGGTGACCTATCTTCAGTTCCAAAGGATCATATAGAGAGACAGACAGACAGACAGAAATGAGGATGGCAGGCCTGCCTGGTCTTTCTTTCTTTCTTATCCATTTGAAAAAATGTTTACTTATTAATTAATTAATTAATTAATTAATTTATTTATTTATTTATTTATTAGATATAAGTACACTGTAGCTGTCTTCAGACACTCCAGAAGAGGGTGTGAGATTCAGGAGAATCTAAATACCTCTTATGGTCTGCATATGATGTACATAAACACAGACTCAAGTATACTTCTAAAAATTTAAAGATGGGTGGGGACAAAGAATGGGCTCAACAATTAACAGCGTTGTCTCCTCTTCCAGAGAACCTGGGATCAACTACCTTCAACTATATGGTGGCCCATCTGCAGTTCCAGGGATCAGACAGACAGACAGACAGACAGAGATAAGGATGGCAGGCCTGCCTGGTCTTTCTTTCTTAATTATCCTGTTTAAAAAATGTTTATTTATTTATTTATTTATTTATTTATATATATATTTATGTATTTATTAGATATAAGTACACTGTAGCTGTCTTCAGACACTCCAGAAGAGGGTGTCAGATTCTGGAGAATTTAAATCACTCTTATGGTCTGCATATGATGTACATAAATACAGCCTCACATTTACCTCTAAATATTTAAAGATGGGTGGGCCCACTGGGAGGGCTCAACAATTAACAGCATTGTCTCCTCTTCCAGATAACATTGGATAAACTACCAGCAACTATATGGTGGCCCATCTCCAGTTCCAGGGTATCAGATAGACAGACAGAGAGACAGAGATAAGGATGGAGGCCTGCCTGGTCTTTCTTTCTTTCTTATACTTTAAAAAAATGTTTATTTATATATTTATTTATTTATTTATTTATTTATTTATTTATTTATTAGAAATAAGTACACTGTAGCTGTCTTCAGACACTCTAGAAGAGGGTCTCATCTTCTGGAGAATCTAAATCCCTCTTATGGTCTTCATATGATGTACATAAACACAACCTCACATATACTTCTAAAAATTTAAAGATGGGTGGGCCCACTGAAAGGGCTCAACAATTAACAGCATTGTCTCTTCTTACAGAGAACTTGGGATCAACTACCAGCAACTATATGGTGGCCCATCTCAAGTTCCAGGGGATAAGACAGACAGACAGACAGACAGAGATAAGGATGGCAGGCCTGCCTGATTTTTCTTTCTTTCTTATCCTTTTAAAAAATGTTTATTTATTTGTTTATTTGTTTATTTATTTATTTATTTATTTATTTATTTATTTATTTATCAGATATAAGTACACTGTAGCTGTCTTCAGACTCTCCAGAAAAGGGTGTCAGATTCTGGAGAATCTATATCCCTCTTATGGTCTGCATATGATGTACATGAACACAGCCTCACATATACTTCTAAAAATTTAAAGATGGGTGGGGCCACTGAAAGGGCTCAAAAATTAACAGCATTGTCTCCTCTTCCAGAGAACCTGGGATCAACTACCAGCAACTATATGGTGGCCCATCTCGAGTCCAAGGGGATCAGACAGACTGTAGACAGACAGAAAGACAGACAGAGATAAGGATGGAAGCCTGCCTGGTTTTTCGTTCTTTCTTATCCTGTTTAAAAAATGTTTATTTATTTATTTATTTATTTATTTATTTATTTATTTATTTATTTATTTGATATAAGTACACTGTAGCTGTCTTCAGACACTCCAGAAGAGGGTGTCAGATTCTGGAGAATCTAAATCACATTTATGGTCTGCATAAGATGTACATAAACACAGCCTCACATATACTTCTAAATATTTAAAGATGGGTGGCGCCACTGAAAGGGCTCAATAATTAACAGCATTGTATCCTCTTCCAGAGAACCTGGGATCAACTACCAGCAACACTATGGTGGCCCATCTACAGTTCCAGGGTATCAGACAGACAGACAGACAGACAGACAGACAGACAGAGATAAGGGTGGCAGGCCTGCCCGGTCTTTCTTACTTTCTTATCCTTTTTAAAAAATGTTTGTTTATTTATTTATTTATTTATTTATTTATTTATTCATTTATTTATTTATTTATTTATTTATTTATTTATGTATTTATTAGATATAAGTAAACTGTAGCTGTCTTCAGACACTCCAGAAGAGGGTGTCAGATTCTGGAGAATCTAAATCCCTCTTATGGTCTGCATATGATGTACATAAACACAGCCTCACATATACTTCTAAAATTTTAAAGATGGGTGGGGCAACAGAAAGGACTCAACAATTAACAGCATTGTCTCCTCTTCCAGAGAACCTTGGATAAACTACCAGCAACTATATGGTGGCCCATCTCCAGTTCTAGGGTATCACACAGACAGACAGACAGACAGAGATAAGGGTGGCAGGCTTGCCTGGTCTTTCTTTCTGTCTTATCCTTTTTAAAAATGTTTATTTATTTATGTATTTATTATATATAAGTACTCTGTAGCTATCTACAGACACTCCAGAAGAGGGTGTCAGATTCTGAAGAATCTAAAACCATCTTATGGTCTGCATATGATGTACATAAACACAGCCTCACATACCCTTCTAAAAATTTAAAGATGGGTGGGGCCACTGAAAGGGCTCAACAATTAACAGCATTGTCTCCTCTTCCAGAGAACCTGGGATCAACTACCAGCAACTATATGGTG
The DNA here is from genome assembly GCF_978045245.1 of Mus caroli. Lineage (NCBI taxonomy): Eukaryota > Metazoa > Chordata > Mammalia > Rodentia > Muridae > Mus > Mus caroli. The sequence continues at coordinate 17,533 of NW_028227764.1, read as the reverse complement.
GCCTATCTCCAGTTCCAAAGGATCATATAGATAGACAGACAGACAGACAGAGATAAGGATGGCAGGACTTCCTGGTGTTTCTTTCTTTCTTATCCTTTTTAAAAAATGTTTATTTATTTATTTATTCATGTATTTATTATATTTACGTACACTGTAGCTGTCTTCAGACACTCCAGAAGAGGGTGTCAGTTTCTGGAGTCTAAATCACTCTTATGGTCTGAATATGATGTATATAAACACAGCCTCAGATATACTTATAAAAATTTAATGAAGGGTGGGGCCACTGAAAGGGCTCAATAATTTACAGCATTGTCTCCTCTTCCAGAGAACCTTGGATAAACTACCAGCAACTATATGGTGGCCCATATCCAGTACCAGAGGATCAGACAGACAGACAGACAGACAGACAGAGATAAGAATGGCAGGCCTGCCAGGTCTTTCTTTCTTTCTTGTCCTTTTTAAAAAATGTTTATTTATTTATGTATTTATTATATATAAGTACTCTGTAGCTATCTACAGACACTCCAGAAGAGGGTGTCAGATTCTGAAGAATCTAAAACCATCTTATGGTCTGCATATGATGTACATAAACACAGCCTCAGATATACTTCTAAAAATTTAAAGATGGGTGGGGCCACTGAAAGGGCTCAACAATTAACAGCATTGTCTCCTCTTCCAGAGAACCTGGGATCAACTACCAGCAACTATATAGTGGCCTATCTTCAGTTCCAAAGGATCATATAGAGAGACAGACAGACAGACAGAAATGAGGATGGCAGGCCTGCCTGGTCTTTCTTTCTTTCTTATCCATTTGAAAAAATGTTTACTTATTAATTAATTAATTAATTTATTTATTTATTTATTTATTTATTTATTAGATATAAGTACACTGTAGCTGTCTTCAGACACTCCAGAAGAGGGTGTGAGATTCTGGAGAATCTAAATACCTCTTATGGTCTGCATATGATGTACATAAACACAGACTCAAGTATACTTCTAAAAATTTAAAGATGGGTGGGGCCAAAGAATGGGCTCAACAATTAACAGCGTTGTCTCCTCTTCCAGAGAACCTGGGATAAACTACCAGCAACTATATGGTGGCCCATCTGCAGTTCCAGGGATCAGACAGACAGACAGACAGACATAGATAAGGATGGCAGGCCTGCCTGGTCTTTCTTTCTTACTTATCCTTTATAAAAAATGTTTATTTATTTATTTATTTATTTATTTTTTAGATATAAGTACACTGTAGCTGTCTTCAGACACTCCAGTATAGGGTGTCAGATTCTGGAGAATCTAAATCCCTCTTATGGTCTGCATATGATGTACATAAACACAGCCTCACATATACTTCTAAAAATTTAAAGATGGGTGGGGCCACTGAAAGGGCTCAATAATTAAGAGCATTGTCTCCTCTTCCAGAGAACCTGGGATCAACTACAAGCAACTATATGGTTGCCCATCTCCAGTTTCAGGGGATCAGACAGAGAGACAGACAGACAGACAGAGATAAGGATGGAACGCCTTCCTGGTCTTTCTTTCTTTCTTATCCTTTTTAAAAAATGTTTATATATTTATTTATTTATTTATGTATTTCTTAGATATAAGTACACTGTAGCTATCTTCAGACACTCCAGAAGAGGGTGTCATATTCTGGAGAATCTAAATCCCTCTTATTGTCTGCATATGATGTACATAAACACAGCCTCACATACACCTCTAAAAATTTAAAGATGAGTGGGGCCACTGAAAGGGCTCAACAATTAACAGCATTGTCTCCTCTTCCAGAGAACCTGGGATCAACTACCAGCAACTATATGGTGGCCCATCTCCAGTTCCAGGAGATCAGAAAGACAGACAGACAGACAGAGAAAAGGATGGCAGGCCCTGCCTGGTCTTTCTTTTTTTCTTATCATTTTTTTAAATAATTATTTATTTATTTATTTATTTATTTATTTATTTATTTATTTATTTATTTATTAGACATAAGTACACTGTAGCTGTCTTCAGACACTCCAGAAGAGGGTGTCAGATTCTGGAGAATCTAATCCCTCTTATAGTCTGCCTATGTTGTACATAAACACAGCCTCACATACACTTCTAAAAATTTAAAGATGAGTGGGGCCACTGAAAGGGCTCAACAATTCACAGCATTGTCTCCTCTTCCAGAGAACCTGGGATCAACTACCAGCAACTATATTGTGGCCCATCTCCAGTTCCAGGAGATCAGACAGACAGACAGACAGACAGACAGAGATAAGGATGGCAGGCCTGCCTGGTCTTTCATTTTTTCTTATCCTTTTAAAAAATGTTTATTTATTTATTTATTTATTTATTCATTTATTTATTAGATATAAGTACCCTGTAGCTGCCTTCAGATACTCCAGAAGAGGGTGTCAGATTCTGGAGAATATAAATCCCTCTTATGGTCTGCATATGATGTACATAAACAAAGCCTCACATATACTTCTAAATATTTAAAGATGGGTGGGGCCACTGAAGGGCTCAACAATTAACAGCATTGTCTCCTCTTACAGAGAACCTGGGATCAACTACCAGCAAAAATATGGTGGCCCATCTCCAGTTTCAGGGGATCAGACAGACAGACAGACAAACAGACAAGGATGGCAGGCCTGCCTGGTTGTTCTTTCTTTCTTATCCTTTTTGAAAAAATGTTTATTTATTTATTTATGTATTTATTAGATATAAGTACACTGTAGAGGTCTTCAGACACTCCAGAAGAGGTTGTCAGATTCTGGAGAATCTAAATCCCTCTTATGGTCTGCATATGATGTACATAAACACAGACTCACATTTACTTCCAAAAATTTAAAGATGGGTGGGGCCACTGAAAGGGCTCAACAATTAACAGCATTGTCTCCTCTTCCAGAGAACCTGAGATCAACTACCAGCAACTATATGGTGGCCCATTTCCAGGTCCAGGGAATCAGAAAGACAGATAGACAGACAGACAGAGATAAGGATGGCAGGCCTGCCTGGTATTTCTTTTTTTTCTTATCAATTTTAAAAAATATTTATTTATTTATTTATTTATTTATTTATTTATTTATTAGAATAAGTACACTGTAGCTGTCTTCAGACACTCCAGAAGAGGGTGTCAGATTCTGGAGAATCTAAATCCCTCTTATAGTCTGCCTATGATGTACATAAACACAGCCTCACATACACTTCTAAAAATTTAAAGATGAGTGGGGCCACTGAAAGGGCTCAACAATTAACAGCATTGTCTCCTCTTCCAGAGAACCTGGGATCAACTATCAGCCACTATATAGTGGCCCATCTCCAGTTACCCGGGATCAGACAGACAGACAGACAGACAGAGTTAAGGAACGCAGGCCTGCCTGGACTTTCTTTTTTTCTTATCATATTTAAAAAATGATTATTTATTTATTTATTTATTTATTAGATATAAGTACATGGTAGCAGTCTTCTGACACTCCAGAAGACGGTGTCAGATTCTGGACAATCTAAATCCCTCTTATGGTCTGCATATGAGGTACATAAACACAGCCTCACATATACTTCTAAAAATTTAACGATGGGTGGGGCCACTTTACTGCTCAAAAATTAACAGCATTGTCTCCTCTTCCAGAGAACCTGGGTTCAACTACCAGCAACTATATGGTGGCCCATCTCCAGTTCCAGGGGATCAGACAGACAGACAGACATACAGACAGATAGAGATAAGGATGGCAGGCCTGCCTGGTCTTTCTTTCTTTCTTATCCTTTTTAAGAAATGTTTATTTATTTATTAATGTATATTAGATATAAGTACACTGTAGCTGTCTTCAGACACTGAGGAAGAGGGTGTCAGATTCTGGAGAATCTAAATCCCTCTTATGGACTGCAAATGATGTACATAAGCACAGACTCACAATTACTTCCAAAAATTTAAAGATGTGTGGGGCCACTGAAAGGGCTCAACAATTAACAGCATTGTCTCCTCTTCCAGAGAACCTGGGATCAACTACCAGCAACTATATGGTGGCCCATCTCCAGTTCCAGGGGATCAGATAGACAGACAGACAGACAGAAGAGATAAGGATCGCAGGCCTGCCTGTTCTTTCTTTCTTTCTTTCTTTCTTTCTTTCTTTCTTTCTTTCTTTCTTTCTTTCTTTCTTTCTTTCTTTCTTTCTTTCTTTCTTTCTTATCCTTTTAAAATGTTTATTTATTTATTTATTTATTTATTTATTTATTTATTTATTTATTTATTTATTTATTTATTTATTAGATTTAAGTACACTGTAGCTGTCTTCAGAAACTCAGGAGGAGGGTTTCAGGTTCTGGAGTATCTAAATCCCTCTTATGGACTGCATATGATGTACATTAACACAGCCTCATATATACTTCTAAAAATTTAAAGATGGGTGGGGCCACTGAAAGGGCTCAACAATTAACAGCCTTGTCTCCTCTTCCAGAGAACCTGGGATCAACTACCAGCAACTATATAATGGCCCATCTCCAGTTCCAGGGGATCAGACAGACAGACAGACAGACAGACTAGAATGGCAGGCCTGTCTGGTTTTTCATTCTTTCTTATCCTTTTTAAAACATCTTTCTTTCTTTCTTTCTTTCTTTCTTTCTTTCTTTCTTTCTTTCTTTCTTTCTTTCTTTCTTTCTTTCTATCTTTATTAGATATAAGTACACTGTAGATGTCTTCAGACACTCCAGAAGAGGCTTTCAGTTTCTGGAGAATCTAAATCCCTCTTATGGTCTGCATACAATGTACATAAACACAGCCTCACATATACTTCTAAAAATTTAAAGATGGGTGGGGCCACTGAAAGGGCTCAACAATTAACAGCATTGTCTCCTCTTCCAGAGAACCTGGGATCAACTACCAGCAACTATATGGTGGCCCATCTCTAGTTCCAGGGGATCAGACAGACAGACTGACAGACAGAGAAAAGGATGGCAGGCCTACCTGGTCTTTCTTTCCTTCTTATCCTTTTAAAAAAATGTTTATTTATTTATTTATGTATGTATTTATTAGATATAAGTACACAGTAGCTGTCTTCAGACACTCCAGAAGAGGGTGTCAGATTACGGAGAATCTAAATCTCTCTTATGGTCTGCATATGATGTATATAAACACAGCCTCACATATACTTCTAAAAATTTAAAGATGGGTGGGGCCACTTAAAGGGCTCAACAAATACCAGCATTGTCTCCTCTTCCAGAGAACCTGGGATCAACTACCAGCGAAAATACGGTGGCCCATCTCCAGTTTCAGGGGATCAGATAGACAGATAGACAAACAGACAAGTAAGGCAGGCCTGCTTGGTTTTTATTTCTTTCTTATCCTTTTTAAAACATGTTTATTTATTTATTTATGTATTTATTAGATATAAGTACACTCTAGCTCTCTTCAGACACTCCAGAAGAGGGTGTCAGATTCTGAAAAATCTAAATCCCTCTTATGGTCTGCATATGATGTACATATACACAGCCTCACAAATTCTTCTAAAAATTTAAAGATGGGTGGAGCCACTGAAAGGGCTCAAAAATTAACAGCATTGTCTCCTCTTGCAGAGAAACTGGGATCCACTACCAGCAACTATATGGTGGCCCATCTCCAGTTCCAGGGTATCAGACAGACAGACAGATAGACAGAGATAAGGATGGCAGGCCTGCCTGGTCTTTCTTTCTTTCTTTCTTATCCATTTTTAAAAATGTTTATTTATTTATTTATTTATTTATTTATTTATTTATTTATTAGATATAAGTACACTGTAGTTGTCTTCAGTCACTCCAGAAGAGGGTGTCAGATTCTGGAGAATATAAATCCCTCTTATGGTCTGCATATGATGTACATAAACACAGCCTCACATATACTTCTAAAAATTTAAAGATGGGTGGGGCCCCAGAAAGGGCTCAATAATTAACAGCATTGACTCCTCTTCCAGAGAACCTGGGATCAACAATGAGCAACTATATGGTGGCCCATCTTTCGTTCCAGTGGATCAGACAGACAGACAGACAGACAGACAGAGATAAGGATGGCAGGCCTGCCTGGTCTTTCTTTTTTTCTTATCCTTTTTAAAAAATGTTTATTTATTTATGTATGTATATATTTATTTATTTATTTATGTATTTATTAGATATAAGTACAATGTAGCTGTCTTCAGACACTCCAGAAGAGGGTGTCAGATTCTGGAGAATCTAAATCCCTCGTATGGTCTGCATATGATGTACATAAACACAGCCTCACATATACTTCTAAAAATTTAAAGATGGGTGGGGCTACTGAAAGGGCTCAACAACTAACAGCATTGTCTCCTCTTCCAGAGTACCTGGGATCAACTACCAGCAACTATATGGTGGCCCATCTCCAGTTCCAGGGGATCTGACAGATAGAGAGACAGACAGACAGACAGACAGACAAGGTGGCAGGCCTGCCTGGTCTTTCTTTCTTTCTTATCCTTTTTAAAAATGTTTATTAATTTATGTATGTATTTATTAGATAAAAGTACACGGTAGCTGTCTTCAAACACTCCCGAAGAGGGTGTCAGATTCTGGAGAATCTATATCCCTCTTATGATCTGCATATGATGTACATAAACACAGCCTCACATATACCTCTAAAAACTTAAAGATGGGTGGGGCCACTGAAAGGGCTCAACAATTAACAGCATTGTCTCCTCTTCCAGAGAACCTGGGATCAACTACCAGCCACTATATAATGGCCCATCTCCAGTTCCAGGGGATCAGACAGTCAGACAGACAGACAGACTAGAATGGCAGGCCTGTCTGGTTTTTCATTCTTTCTTATCCTTTTTAAAAAATGTTTATTTGTTTATTTATGAATTTATTAGATATAATTACACTGTAGCTGTCTTCAGACACTCCAGTAGAGGGTGTCAGATTCTGGAGAATCTAAATCCTTGTTATGGTCTGCATATGATATACATAAACAGAGACTCACATATACTTCTAAAAATTTAAAGATGGGTGGGACCACTGAAAGGGCTCAACAATTAACAGCATTATCTCCTCTCCAGAGAACCTGGGATCAACTACCATCAACTATATGGTGGCCCATCTCCAGTTCCAGGGGATCAGACAGACAGACAGAGAAACAGACAAGGATAAGGATGGCATGCCTGCCTGGTCTTTCTTTCTTTCTTATCCATTTTTAAAAATGTTTATTTATTTATTTATTTATTTATTTATTTATTTATTTATTAGATATAAGTATACTGTAGCTGTCTTCAGACACTCCAGAATAGGGTGTCAGATTCTGGAGAATCTAAATCCCTCTTATGGTCTGCATATGATGTACATAAACACAGCCTCACATATACTTCTAAAAATTTAAAGATGGGTAGGACCACTGAAAGGGCTCAACAATTAACATCATTGTCTCCTCTTCCAGAGAACCTGGGATCAACTACCAGCAACTATATGGTGGCCCATCTGCAGTTCCAGGGGATCAGACAGACAGACAGACAGACAGAGATAAGGATGGCAGGCCTGCCTGGTCTTTCTTTCTTTCTTATCCTTTAAAAATGTTTATTTATTTATGTATTTATTATATATAAGTACACTGTAGCTGTCTACAGACACTCCAGAAGAGTGTGTTAGATTCTAGAGAATCTAAATCCCTCTTATGGTCTGTGTATGATGTACATAAACACAGCCTCACATATACTGAGCTGAGGTGTCACAGGCCAACTGCTGGAATTTCTGAGTACCACCTAGAGAGAGAAAAGCTATGCTGTGGTTGTTTAATTTATGTATTTTATTATTTCTATTTGTTGTTTTGTTTTGTTTTATTTGTTTTTAGAGAAGGCCTCAGTCTGTAGCTCTGGCTGACCCAGGACTGCCTACCTGTGTTAATTAGGGTTTCACAGCTGAGAACAGACACCAAGAGCAAGGTAAGGTTTAGAAAACCCGACCTTCAGTGGTGGCTCAAGCTCTTAATGAGAGCACTCTGTAGGCAGAGGCAGTAAGTTTCTGAGTTCGAGGCCACCCTGGTGAAAGACATGGTTAGGCAGGGCTAGGGTAGGCTAGGGTAGGCTAGGGTAGGCTAGGGTAGGCTAGGGTAGGCTAGGGTAGGCTAGGGTAGGCTAGGGTAGGCTAGGGTAGGCTAGGGTAGGCTAGGGTAGGCTAGGCCAGGGTGAGAAGAAGGAAAGAAAGAAAGAAAGAAAGAAAGAAAGAAAGAAAGAAAGAAAAGAAAAGAAAGAAAGGAAAGAAAAGAAAAGAAAGAAAGGAAAGAAAAGAAAAGAAAGAAAGGAAAGAAAAGAAAGAAAGGAAAGAAAAGAAAGAAAGGAAAGAAAAGAAAGAAAGGAAAGAAAAGAAAGAAAGGAAAGAAAAGAAAGAAAGGAAAGAAAGAAAGAAAGAAAGAAAGAAAGGAAGGAAGGAAGAAAGAAAGAAAGAAAGAAAGAAAAAGGTTTTATGAAAAGTGTTAAAGATTTTAAAAATTAAAAAAAAAATACCAGATCACCATCACACAGCATTGGCTGTCTTCAGGTGTATCCTTTCAGCCTCCAAAACAAAAAGCAATGGCTGGCTGTCCTCAGGTGTATCCTATTCTCCAGTCTTATTTCCAACCTAAGAGCTGGGCTGAGCTGCCTCATTATGTAATTGCAAACCTTCCTTGGTTTGTCTTTTCCATTTCTAAGACTAACAGGCCTTTTTCTATTTAGAGAATATGCTCATGACTGTTCTTTAGATATAGTAAATATAACTGTTGCTTATAAATCTTGTTTTCTAGGAATTTTTAAAGGGCAATGGCAGAGTTTATTTTTTAAAAATATTTTGCATTTATTTATTTGTGTGAGTGATGAAGCTCAGGTCTTCAAACTCGTCAGGAGGTATGATTACCTCCCCTCTCTCTCAACCCCTCTCTCTCCTCTCTCAATGATTGTGTAAGAATGTTTTGCATGTGTATGCTGTGCCCACAGACTCCAGAACAGAGTATTAGATCCCCTGGAACTGGAGATGGGCCACCATATATAATACTGGTAATTGAGCCCAGGTTCTCTGGAAGAGGAGACAATGCTCTTAATTGTTGAGCCCTCTCTGTAGCCACATCTTTCTTTCTTTTTTTTTTTGAGTATATGTGAGGCTGTGTTTATATACATCATATGCAGACAATAAGAATTATTTAGATTCTTCAGAATCTGACACCCTCTTCTGGACTGTCTGAAGATAGCTACAGCATACTTAAATATAATAAATAAATAAATCTTTAAAAAGAAAAGGAAAAGTAAAAAAGAAAGAACAGGCCTGCCATATGCATGTTCATAGAGGAAAATGGAAGAGACCCCAATCTAACCTCAGCAGGGTGCTTCCTTCTGGATGGTAGCTCACAGTTTCATCCCAGCAAGACAGGCAAATCACTGAGTTCAAGGACAGTAAGGTTCAGGACAGCCAAGGTTAGGAAGGAAAAGGGTCTATGTTGAGAATACAAACCTACAAAACAACAACTAGGAAAAAGAAGTGACAGTGTAACTTGGGGTAGGGTACCAACAAGAGAAAGCTTTCTGTTACCACTTACAAACACCAGTAGCCTTGCACCCTTCTGCCCAGGTCCCTGCCTTCCTTTCTAGGAATTCTAAGGATGCCAGGGTGTGGGGGAATCCAGATTAACTTTTTAATAACAAAGACTTGGTCTTTGATGTCTATAGGAAGCCCTTCTCAGTGCCTTTAACTACCACTGAACTTTCAGGGCTGTGACTCAACTGTAACAAGGAACAGAGCTAAGAACCTGCAGCCTTTGAAAACAACTATTTTTTTAAAGTGGGGGACACAAATCAGCAGTAGAACCCCTCAGGTTCAGCCATAATACTTGTTAGGGAAACAGCCTCAATGTCCGGAGCTGAGGTCTCATGGGTGAACTGCTTCAAACTCTGAGTATCATTGAAAGAAAGAAAAGATATCATGTGGTTTCTTAATTTATTTATTTTATTATTTCTATTTTTTTTGTTTTCTTTTGTTTTGTTTTAGAAAAGGCCTCAGTCTGTAGCTATGGCTGACCTAGGACAGACTACATGTGTTAATTAGGGTTTCACAGTTGAGAAACAGACCATACCTATGTAAGACTTAGAAAACCCAACAGTCAGTGGTGGCTCGAGCTCTTAATGAGAGCACTCTGGAGGCAGAGGCAGTCAGTTTCTGAGTTCGAGGCCAGCCTGGTTAAAGACAGGGATAGGCAGGGCTAGGCAAGGCAGGGCTGGGCTAGGCTAGGCTAGGCAAGGGACTAGGCTAGGCTACGCAAGGGGCTAGGCAAGACAGACAGACAGAGAGAAAGACAGACAAGGATGGAGGCCTGCCTGGTTTTTCTTTCTTTCTTATCCCTTTTAAAAAATGTTTATTTATTTATTTATTTATTTATTTATGTATTTATTAGATATAAGTACACTGTAGCGGTCTTCAGACACTCCAGGAGAGGGTGTCAGATTCTGGAGAATCTAAATCCCTCTTACCATCTGCATATGATGTATATAAACACAGCCTCACATTTTCTTCTAAAAATTTAAAGATGGGTGTGGCTTGGAATAAGATGAGTAACCCTGAAAAAGTCAAAAAATGAAAAATCACACTGTAGGACTTGGAATATGGTGAGAAACCCTGAAAAAGTCGAAAAATGAGAAAATCATGCAGGAGTACCTGCAATATGGTGAGAAACACTGAAAAAGTCTTAAAATGAGAATATCACACTCTAGGATTTGGAATATGGTGAGAAACTCTGAAAATATCAAAAAATGAGAAAATCATGCAGTAGGACCCAGAATATGGTGAGAAACCCTGAAAAAAATCAAAAAAATAAGAAAATCACGCAGTAGGACCTGGAAGCTGGTGAGAAACCCTGAAAAAGTCGAAAAATGAGAAAAGCATGCAGTAGTACCTGCAATTTGGTGAGAAACACTGAAAAAGTCTTAAAATGAGAATATCACACTATAGGATTTGGAATATGGTGAGAAACTCTGAAAATGTCGAAAAATGAGAAAATCATGCAGTAGGACACAGAATATGGTGAGAAACCCTGAAAAAAAGTCAAAAAATAAGAAAATCACGCAGTAGGACCTGGAAGCTGGTGAGAAATCCTGAAAAAGTCGAAAAATGAGAAAATCAATCTGTAGGATCTGGAATATGTTGAGAAAACCTGAAAAATTCGAAAAATGAGAAAATCACACTGTAGGACTTGGAATATGGTGAGAAACCCTGAAAAAGTCAAAAAATGAGAAAATAACACTGTAGTACCTTGAATATGGTTAGAAAACACTGAAAAAGTCGAAAAATGAGAAAATCACGCAGTGGGACCTGGGATTTGGTGAGAAACACTGAAAAAGTCTTAAAATAGAAAATCACACTGTAGTACTTGGAATATTGTGAAAAATACTGAAAAAGTCTTAAAATGAGAAAATCACACCGTAGGACCTGGAATATGGTGAGAAACCCTGAAAAAGTCAAAAAATGAGAAAAATCACACTGTAGTACATGGAATATGGTGAGAAACTCTGAAAAAGTCGCAAATTATAAAATGACAGTGTAGGACCTGGAATATGTTGAGAAAACCTGAAATATTCGAAAAATGAGAAAATGACAATGTAGAACCTGGAATACCTTAAGAAACCCTGAAAAAGTTAAAAAATGAGAAAAGGACACTCTAGGACTGGAATATGGTGAGAAACCCTGAAACATCGAAAAATGAGAAAATCATGTAGTAGGACCCAGAATATGGTGAGAAATCCTGAAAAAAGTCGAAAAATGAGAAAATCACGCAGTAGGACCTGGAAGCTGGTGAGAAACCCTGAAAAAGTCGAAAAATGAGAAAATCAAACTGTAGGACCTGGAATATGTTGAGAAACCCTGAAAAATACGAAAAAGGCAAAAATCACACTCTAGGACTTGGAATATGATGAGAAACCGTGAAAAAGTCAAAAAATGAAAAAATCACACCTGGAATATGGTGAGAAACACTAAAAAAGTATTAAAATGAGAAAATCACCCAGTAGGACCTCGAATGTGGTGAGAAACCCTGAAACAGTCGAAAAATAAGAAAATCAAACTTGTAGTACATGCAATATGGTGACAAACCCTGAAAAAGTCGAAAAATGAGAATATCACACTCTAGGACTTGGAATATGATGAGAAACCCTGAAAAAGTCAAAAAATGAGAAAATCACACTGTAGGACTTGGAATATGGTGAGAAACCCTGAAAAATTCGAAAAATGAGAAAATCATGCACTAGGACCCAGAATATGATGAGAAAAACAGAAAAAGTCTTAAAATGAGAAAATCACACTGTAGGACCTGGAATATGGTAAGAAACCCTGAAAATGTCGAAAAATGAGAAAATGACACTGTAGGAGCTGGAATATGGTGAGAAGTCATGAAAAAGTCAAAAAAAAAAAAAAAGAAATACACACTTGTAGGACTTGCAATATGGTGAGAGACCCTGAAAAAGTCTTAAAATGAGAAAATCACACTGTAGGACTTGGGATATGGTGAGAAACCCTGAAAAAGTCGAAAAATGAGAAAATCACACTGAAGGAACTGGAATATGCTGAGAATCCCTGAAAAATTCGAAAAATGCGAAAATCACACTCTAGGACTTGGAATATGATGAGAAACCCAGAAAAAGTCAAAAAATGAGAAAATCACACTGTAGGACTTGGAATATGGTGAGAAACCCTGAAAAAGTTGAAAAATGAGAAAATCACACTGTAGTACCTGGAATATGGTGAGAAACACTGAAAAAGTCTAAAAATAAGATAAAACATGTAGTACCTGAAATATGATGAGAAACCCTGAAAAAGTCAAAAAATTAGAAAATCAAATTGTAGGAACTGGAATATGCTGAGAATCCCTGAAAAATTTGAAAAATGCGAAAATCACCCTCTAGGACTTGGAATACGATGAGAAACCCTGAAAAAGTCAAAAAATGAGAAAATCACACTGTAGTACCTGGAATATGGTGAGAAACACTGAAAAAGTCTAAAACTAAGATAAAACTGTAGTACCTGAAATATGGTGAGAAACCCTGAAAAAGTCGAAAAATGAGAAAATCACACTGTAGGACTTCGAATATGATGAGAAACCGTGAAAAAGTAAAAAAATGAGAAAAATACACTGTAGGAGCTGGAATATGGAGAGAAACCCTGAAAAGGTTAAAAAATTAGAAAATCACAATTGTAGGACCTCCAATATGGTGAGAAACCCTGAAAAAGTCGAAAAATGAGAAAAACACACTGTAGGACCTGGAATATGGTGAGAAACACTGAAAAATTCAAAAAATGAGAAAATCACACAGTAGGACCTGAAATATGGTGAGAAACCGTGAAACAGTCAAAATATAAGAAAATCAAACTTGAAGTACCTGAAATATGGTGAGAAACCCTGAAAAAGTCGAAAAATGAAAAAATCACACTGTAGGATTTGGAATATGATGAGAAACCATGAAAAAGTCAAAAATGAGAAAAATATACTGTAGGAGTTGGAATGTGGTGAGAAAACCTGAAAAAGTCGAAGAATAAGAAAATCACACAAGTAGGACCTCCAATATGGTGAGAAACCCTGAAAAAGTCGAAAAAGGAGAAAATTACAGACTAGGACATGGAATATGGTAAGAAACCCTTTAAAAGTCGGAAAAAGAGAAAATCACACTGTAGGATTTGGAATACGATGAGAAAACCTGAAAAAGTCAAAAAATGAGAAAATCACACTGTAGTACCTGGAATATTGTGAGAAAACACTGAAAAAGTCTAAAAATGAGATAATCACACAGTAGGACTTGGAATATGGTGAGAAACCCTGAAACAGTCGAAAAATAAGAAAATCAAACTTGTAGTACCTGCAATATGGTGAGAAAACCTGAAAAAGTCGAAAAATGAGAAAATCATACTGTAGGACCTGCAATAGGGTGAGAAATTCTGAAAAAGTCAAAAAATGAGAAAATCACACTGTAGGACCTGGAATATGGTAAGAAACCCTGAAAATGTCGGAAAATGAGAAAATTTCACTATAGGACTTGGAATAAGATGAGAAACCCTGAAAAAGTTGAAAAATGAGAAAATCAGAATGTAGAAGATGGAATATGGTGAGCAATCCTGAAAAAGTCAAAAAATGAGAAAATCACACTGTGGAACATGGAATATGGTGAGAAACTCTGAAAAATGGCGAAAAATTGGAAAAATCACACTCTAGGACTTGGAATATGATGAGAAACCCTGAAAAAGTCTAAAAATGAGAAAATCAAACAGTAGGACCTGGAATATGGTGAGAAACCCTGAAAGATCAAAAAATAAGAAAATCAAACTTGTAGTACCTGCAATATGGTGAGAAACCCTGAATAAGTCAAAAAATGAGAAAATCACAATATAGGACTTGGAATAAGATGAGAAACCGTTAAAAAGACAAAAAATGACAAAAACACACTGTAGGAGCTGGAATATGGTGAGAAACCCTGAAAAAGTCCAAAAATAAGAAATTCACACTTGTAGGACCTGCAATATGGTGAGAAACCCTGAAAAAGTCGAAAAATGAGAAAATCACACTGTAGGACTTGGAATAAGATGAGACACCCTGAAAAAGTCAAAAAATGAGAAAATTTCACTGTAGGACTTGACATAAGATGAGAAACCCTGAAAAAGTTGAAAAATGAGAAAATCACAATGTAGAACATGGAATATGGTGAGCAATCCTAAAAAAGGATTGTAGCTGTCTTCAGACACTCCAGAAGAGGGTGTCAGATTCTGGAGTATCTAAATCCCTCTTATGGTAAGCATATGATGTACATAAACACAGTCTCACATATACTTCTAAAAATTTAAAGATGGGCGGGGCCACTGAGAGGGCTCAACAATTAACAGCATTGTCTCTTCTTCCAGAGAATCTGGGATCAACTACCAGCAACTATATGGTGACCCATCTCCAGTTCCAGGGGATAAGATAGACAGACAGACAGACAGACAGACAGAGATAAGGATGGCAGGCCTGCCTGGTCTCTCTTTGTTTATTATACTTTTTTTAAAATGTTTATTTGTTTATTTATGAATTTATTAGATATAAGTACACTGTAGCTGTCTTCAGACACTCCAGAAGAGGGTGTCAGATTCTGGAGAATCTAAATCCCTCTTATGGTCTGCATATTCGGTACATAAACACAGCCTCACATATACTTCTAAAAATTTAAAGATGGGTGGGGCCACTGAAAGGGCTCAACAATTAACAGCATTGTCTCCTCTTCCAGAGAACCTGGGATCAACTACCAGCAACTATATGGTGGCCCATCTCCAGTTCCAGGGGATCAGACAGACAGACAGACATACAGACAAGGATGGCAGGCCTCCCTGGTTTTTATTTCTTTCTTATCCGTTTAAAAATGTTTATTTATTTATTTATGAATTTATTAGATATAAGTACACTGTAGCTGTCTTCAGACACTCAGGAAGAGGGTGTCAGTTTCTGGAGAATCTAAATCCCTCTTATGATCTGCATATGATGTACATAAAAACAGCTTCACATTTACTTCTAAAAATTTAAAGATGGGTGGGGCCACTGAAAGGGCTCAACAATTAACAGCATTGTCTCCTCTTCCAGAGAACCTGGGATCAACTACCAGCAAATATATGGTGGCCGATCTCCAGATCCAGGGGATCAGAGAGACAGACAGACAGACCGACAAGGATGGCAGGCCTGCCTGGTTTTTCTTTCTTTCTTATCCTTTTTTAAAACATGTTTATTTATTTATTTATGTATTTATTAGATATAAGTACACTGTAGCTGTCTTCAGACACTCAGGAAGAGGGTGTCAGATTCTGGAGAATCTAAATACCTCTTATGATCTGCATATGATGTACATAAACACAGCCTCACATATACTTCTAAAAATTTAAAGATGGGTGGGGCCACTAAAAGGGATCAACAATTAACAGCATTGTCTCCTCTTCCAGAGAACCTGGGATCAACAACCAGCAATTATATGGTGGCCCATCTCCAGTTCCAGGGGATCAGACAGACAGACAGACAGACAGACAGAGATAAGGATGGAAGGCCTGCCTGGACTTTCTTTCTTTATTATCCTTATTTAAAAATATTTATTTGTTTATTTATGTATTTATTAGATATAAGTACACTGTAGCTGTCTTCAGACATTCCAGAAGAGGGTGTCAGATGCTGGAGAATCTAAATCCCTCTTATGGTCTGCATTTGATGTACATAAACATAGCCTCACATATACTTCTAAAAATTTAAAGATGGGTGGGGCCACTGAAAGGGCTCAACAATTAACAGCATTGTCTCCTCTTCCAGAGAACCTGGGATCAACTACCAGCAACTATATGGTGGCCCATCTCCAGTTACAGGGGATCAGACAGACAGACAAAAGTGATAAGGATGGCAGGCCTGCATGGTCTTTCTTTCTTACTTCTCCGTTTAAAAAAATGTTTATTTATTTATTTATATTTATTTAATTATTTATTTTTAATGTATTTATTAGATATAAGTACACAATACTTGTCTTCAGACACTCCAGAAGAGGGTGTCAGATTCTGGAGAATCTAAATCCCTCTTATGGTCTGCATATGATGTACATAAACACAGCCTCTCATATACTTCTAAAAATTTAAATATGGGTGGGGCCACTAAAAGGGATCAACAATTAACAGCATTGTCTCCTCTTCCAGAGAACCTGGGATCAACAACCAGCAATTATATGGTGGCCCATTTCCAGTTCCAGGGGATCAGACAGACACACAGACAGACAGACAGAGATAAGGATGGCAGGCCTGCCTGGTCTTTCTTTCTTTCTTATCATTTTAAAAAAGGTTTATTTATTTATTTATTTATTTATTTATTTATTTATTTATTAGATATAAGTACACTGTAGCTATCTTCAGACACTCCAGAAGAGGGTGTTTGATTCTGCAGAATGTAAATCCCCCTTATGTTCTGCATATGATGTACATAAACACAGCCTCACATATTCTTCTAAAAATTAAAAGATGG
Source organism: Mus caroli (assembly GCF_978045245.1). Taxonomy (NCBI): domain Eukaryota; kingdom Metazoa; phylum Chordata; class Mammalia; order Rodentia; family Muridae; genus Mus; species Mus caroli. Next base: position 555 of record NW_028227764.1, on the reverse strand, counting down.
TTGGGGCCACTGAAAAGAACCAACAATTAACAGCATTGTCTCCTCTTCCAGAGAACCTGGGATCAACTACCAGCAACTATATGGTGGCCCATCTCCAGTTTCAGGGGATCAGACAGACAAACAGACAGACAGACAGACAGAGATAAGGATGGCAGGCCTGCCTGGTCTTTCTTTCTTTCTTATCCTTTTAAAAATGTTTATTTATTTATTTATTTATGTATTTTTTATATATAAGTACACTGTAGCTGTCTTCAGACACTCCAGAAGAGGGTGTCAGATTCTGAAGAATCTAAATCCCTCTTATGGTCTGCATATGATGTACATAAACACAGTCTCACATATACTTCTAAAAATTTAAAGATGGGTGGGGTCACTGAAAGGGCTCAACAATTAACAGCATTGTCTCCTCTTCCAGAGAACCTGGGATGAACTACCAGCAACTATATGGTGGCCCATCTCCAGTTCCAGGGGATCAGACAGACAGACAGACAGACAGATATAAGGATGGCAGGCCTGCCTGGTCTTTCTTTCTTTATTATACTGTTGAAAAAATGT
>NW_028227763.1:37500-79143 GCF_978045245.1 Mus caroli | reverse complement strand
CATTTCCACGTTTTTCAATTTTCTTGCCATATTCCAGGTCTTTAAATGTGTGATTTTCTCATTTCCACGTTTTTCAATTTTCTTGCCATATTCCAGGTCCTTAAATGTGTAATTTTTAAATTTTCCACATTTTTCAGTATTTCTCACCATATTCTGGGTAATACAGTGTAAATTTTTAATTTTCTACTTTTTTCATGATTTCTCGCCATATTCTGTGTCCGACAGTGTGAATTTTTAATTTTCACGTTATTCAGGGTTTCTCAGCATATTCTGTGTCCTACAGTGTGATTTTCTCATTTTCGACGTTTTTCAAGTTTTTTTTCGCAATTTTTGGTTGTACAGTGTGATTCGTCTCATTTTCCACCTTTTACAGGTTTTCTCGCCATATTCGGGGTCCTTCAGTGTGAATTTTTAATTTTCTACTTCTTTCTGGTTTTCTCGCCATATTATGGGTCCTTCAGGTGAGTTTTGAATTTTCCTCGTTTTTCAGATTTTCTGGCCATATTCCGGGTCCTTCACTGTGAATTTTTAATTTTCCACGATTTTCAGGGTTTTTCGTTCCACATTTTTCACACTGGGTCCTACAGTGTGATTTTCTCATTTCCACCTTTTTTAGATTTTCTTTCCATATTCCAAGTCCTTCAATGTGAACTTTTAATTTTCCACGTTTTTCAGTATTTCTGGCCATATTCTGGGTAATACGGTGTGAATTTTTAATTATCCACTTTTTTCATGGTTTCTCGCCATATTCTGTGTCCGACAGTGTGAATTTTTAATTTTCACGTTTTTCAGGTTTTCTTGGCATATTCTGGGTGTTGCAGTGTGATTTTCTCATTTTCCACGTTTTTCAAGTTTTTTCGTAATTCTGGATCCTACAGTGTGATTTTCTCATTTTCCACCTTTTTCATGTTTTCTCGCCATATTAGGGGTCCTTCAGTGTGAGTTTGTAATTTTCTACTTTTTTCAGGTTTACTCTCCATATTCTGGGTCCTACAGCGTGTATTTTTAATTTTCCACGTTTTCAGGGTTTCTAGGCATATTCTGGGTCCTACAGTGTGATTTTCTCACTTTCGACGTTTTTCAAGTTTTTTCGCAATTCTGGTTCCTAGTGTGATTATTCTCATTTTCCACCTTTTTCAGGTTTTCTCGCCATATTCGGGGTCCTTCGGTGTGAATTTTTAATTTTCCACCTTTTTCAGGTTTTTTCGTCATATTCTGGGTCCTACAGTGTGATTTTCTCATTTTCATGTTTTTCTGGTTTTCTTGCCATATTCCAGGTCCTTCAGTGTGAATTTTTAATTTCAACCTTTTTCAGTATTTCTCGCCATATTCTGGGTAATACAGTGTGAATTTTTAATTTTCCACTTTTTTCATGGTTTCTTGCCATATCTGTGTCCGACAGTGTGAATTTTTAATTTTCACGTTTTTCAGGGTTTCTTGGCATATTCTGGGTCCTGCACTGTGATTTTCTCTTTTTCCAAGTTTTTCAAGTGTTTTTGTAATTCTGGATCCTACAGTGTGATTTTCTCATTTTTCACCTTTTTCAGGTTTTCTCGCCATATTTGGGGTCCTTCAGTTTGAGTTTGTACTTTTCTACTTTTTTCAGGGTTTCTCACCATATTCTGGGTCTTACAGCATGCATTTTTAATTTTCAACGTTTTCAGGGATTCTTGGCATATTCTGGGTTCTGCAGTGTGATTTTCTCATTTTCCACGTTTTTCAAGTTTTTTTGCAATTCTGGGTCCTACAGTGTGATTGATCTCAATTTCCACCTTTTTCAGGTTTTCTAGACATATTCGGGGTCCTTCAGTGTGAAATTTTTATTTTCCTCGTTTTTCATGTTTTCTCGCCTTATTCTGGGTCCTTCAGTTTGAATTTTTAATTTTTCACGGTTTTCAGGTTTTTTCGTCATATTCTGGGTCGTACAGTGTCATTCATCTCATTTTCCACCTTTTTCGGGTTTTCTCGCCATATTCAAGGTCCTTCAGTGTGAATTTTTATTTTCTACTTTTTTCAGGTTTTCTCACCATATTCTGGGTCCATCCGTGTGAGTTTTTAATTTTCCTCGTTTTTCAGGTTTTCTGGCCATATTCCGGGTCCTTCAGTGTGAATTTTTAATTTTCACGTTTTTCAGGGTTTCTTGGCATATTCTGGGTACTGCAGTGTGATTTTCTCATTTTCCACGTTTTTCAAGTTTTTTCGTAATTCTGGGTCCTACAGTGTGATTTTCTCATTTTCCACGTTTTTCAGGTTGTCTCGCCATATAAGGGGTCTTACAGTGTGAGTTTGTAATTTTCTAATTTTTTCAGGTTTTCTCTCCATATTCTGGGTCCTACAGCGTGTAATTTTAATTTCCACGTTTTCAGGGTTTCTCGGCATATTCTGGGTCATACAGTGTGATTTTCTCATTTTCGATGTTTTTCAAGTTTTTTCACAATTCTGGGTCCTAGTGTGATTATTCTCATTTTCCACCTTTTTCAGGTTTTCTCGCCATATTCGGGGTCCTTCAGTGTGAATTTTTAATTTTCCACGTTTTCCAGGTTTTTTCGTCATATTCTGGGTCCTTCAGTGTGAGTTTTTAATTTTCCTCGTTTTTCAGGTTTTCTCGCTATATTCTGGGTCCTTCATTGTGATTTTCTCATTTCCACGTTTTTCAGATTTTCTTGCTATATTCCAGGTCCTTCACTGTGATTTTTTAATTTTCCACCTTTTTCAGTATTTCTCGCCATATTCGGGGTCTCTCAGTGTGAATTTTTAATTTTCTACTTTTTTCAGGTTTTCTCGCCATAATCTGGGTCCTTCAGTGTGAGTTTTTAATTTTCCTCGTTTTTCAGGTTTTCTCGCTATATTCCGGGTCCTTCAGTGTGATTTTCTCATTTCCACGTTTTTCAGATTTTCTTGCTATATTCCAGGTCCTTCACTGTGATTTTTTAATTTTCCACGTTTTTCAGTATTTCTTGCCATATTGTGAGTAATACAGTGTGAATTTTTAATTATCCACTTTTTTCATGGTTTCTCACCATATTCTGTGTCCCACACTGAGAATTTTTAATTTTCACGTTTTTCATGTTTTTTCGGCATATTCTGGGTCCTACAGTGTGATTTTCTCATTTTCCACGTTTTTCAGGTTTTCTCTCCATATAAGGGGTCCTACAATGTGAGTTTGTAATTTTCTAATTTTTTCAGGTTTTCTCTCCATATTCTGGGTCCTACAGCGTGTATTTTTAATTTCCACGTTTTCAGGGTTTCTCTGCATATTCTGGGTCCTAGTGTGATTATTCTCATTTTCCAACTTTTTCAGGTTTTCTCACCTTATTCAGGGTCCTTCAGTGTGAGTTTTTAATTTTCCACATTTTCCAGGTTTATTCGTTATATTCTGGGTCCTACAGTGTGATTTTCTCATTTCCACGTTTTTCAGGTTTTCTTGCCATATTCCAGGTTCTTCGGTGTGAATTTTTAATTTTCCACCTTTTTCAGTATTTCTCGCCATATTCTGGGTAATACAGTGTGAATTTTTAATTTTCCACTTTTTTTTTTAAGTTTCTTGCCATATTCTCTGTCCGACAGTGTGAATTTTTAATTTTCACGTTTTTTCAGGGTTTCTTGGCATATTCTGGGTCCTGCACTGTGATTTTCTCTTTTTCCAAGTTTTTCAAGTTTTTTTTGTAATTCTGGGTCCTACAATGTGATTTTCTAATTTTCCCCCTTTATTCAGGTTTTCTCGCCATATTCTGGGTCCTTCAGTGTGAGTTTGTACTTTTCTACTTTTTTCAGGGTTTCTCACCATATTCTGGGTCATACAGCGTGAATTTTTAATTTTCCATGTTTTCAGGGATTCTCGGCATATTCTGGGTCCTGTAATGTGATTTTCTCATTTTCCACGTTTTTCAAGTTTTTTGCAATTGGGGCCCTACAGTGCGATTATTCCCACTTTCCACCTATTTCAGGTTTTCTCCCCATATTCGGGGTCCTTCAGTGTGAATTTTTAATTTTCCTCGTTTTTCAGGTTTTCTCGCCATATTCTGGGTCCTTCAGTTTGAATTTTTAATTTTCCACGTTTTTCAGGTTTTTTTCGTAATATTCTGGGTCATACAGTGTGATTTTCTCATTTCCAGGTTTTTCAGATTTTCTTGCCATATTCCAGGTCCTTTAGTGTGAATTTTTAATTTTCCACGTTTCTCTATATTTCTCGCAATATTCTGGGTAATACAGTGTGAATTGTTAATTTTCCACTTTTTTCATGATTTCTTGCCATATTCTGTGTCGACAGTGTGAATTTTTAATTTTCACGTTATTCAGGGTTTCTTGGCATATTCTGTGTCCTACAGTGTGATTTTCCCATTTTCGACGTTTTTCAAGTTTTTTCGCAATTCTGGCTCGTACAGTGTGATTCGTCTCATGTTCCACCTTTTTCAGGTTTTCTTGCCATATTCGGAGTCCTACAGTGTGAATTTTTAATTTTCCACGTTTTTCAGGTTTTCTTGCCATATTCTGGGTCCTTCAGTGTGAGTTTTTAATTTTCCTCGTTTTTCAGGTTTTCTTGCCATATTCCGGGTCCTTCAGTGTGAATTTTTAATTTTCCACGTTTTTCAGGTTTTTTCGTTCCACGTTTTTCACACTGGGTCCTACAGTGTGATTTTCTCATTTCCACGTTTTTCAGATTTTCTTGCCATATTCCAGGTCCTTCAATGTGAATTTTTAATGTTCCACGTTTTTCAGTATTTCTGACCATATTCTGGGTAATACGGTGTGAATTTTTAATTATCCACTTTTTTCATGGTTTCTCGCCATATTCTGTGTCCGACAGTGGGAATTTTTAATTTTCACGTTTTTCGGGGTTTCTTGGCATATTCTAGGTCCTGCAGTATGATTTTCTCATTTTCCACCTTTTTCAGGTTTTCTCGCCATATTAGGGGTCCTTCAGTGTGAGTTTGTAATTTTCTACTTTTTTCAGGTTTTCTCTCCATATTCTGGGTCCTACAGCGTGTATTTTTAATTTTCCACGTTTTCAGGGTTTCTCGGTATATTCTGGGTCATACAGTGTGATTTTCTCATTTTCGACGTTTTTCAAGTTTTTTCATAATTCTGGGTCCTACAGTGTGATTATTCTCATTTTCCACCTTTTTCAGGTTTTCATGCCATATTCGGGGTCCTTCAGTGTGAATTTTTAATTTTCCACGTTTTTCAGGTTTTTTCGTCATATTCTGAGTCCTACAGTGTGATTTTCTCATTTCCACGTTTTTCAGGTTTTCTTGCCATATTCCAGGTGCTTCAGTGTGAATTTTTAATTTTCCACTTTTTCAGTATTTCTCGCCATATTCTGGGTAATACAGTGTGAATTTTTAATTTTCTACTTTTTTCATGGTTTCTCGCCATATTCTGTGTCAGTGTGAATTTCTAATTTTCACGTTTTTCAGGGTTTCTTGGCATATACTGGGTTCTGAAATTTGATTTTCTCTTTTTCCACGTTTTTCAAGTTTTTTCGTAATTCTGTGTCCTACAGTGTGATTTTCTCATTTTCCACCTTTTTCTGGTTTTCTCGCCATATTTGGGGTCCTTCAGTGATAGTTTGTAATTTTCTACTTTTTTCAAGGTTTCTCACCTTTTTCTGGGTCCTAAAGCGTGTATTTTTAATTTTCCACGTTTTCAGAATTTCTCGCCATATTCTGGGTAATACAGTGTGAATTTTTAATTATCCACTTTCTTCATGGTTTCTTGCCATATTCTGTGTCCGACAGTGTTAATTTTTATTTTTCACGTTTTTCAGGGTTTCTCGCCATATTCTGGGTCCTACAGCGTTATTTTTAATTTTCCACGTTTTCAGGGTTTCTCGGCATATTCTGGGTCCTACAGTGTGATTTTCTCATTTTCGACCTTTTTCAAGTTTTTTTCCCAATTCTGGGTCCTACAGTATGATTATTCTCATTTTCCACCTTTTTCAGGTTTTCTCGCAATATTCGGGGTCCTTCAGTGTGAATTTTTAATTTTCCACCTTTTTCAGGTTTTTTCGTCATATTCTGGGTCCTACAGTGTGATTATCTCATTTCCACCTTTTTCAGGTTTTCTCACCATATTCCCTGGTCCTTCAGTGGGAGTTTTTAATTTTCAACATTTTTCAGGATTTCTTGCAATATTCCAGATCCTTGAGTGTGAGTTGTTAATTTTTCATACTCTTCACAATTTCTTGCCATATTCCAGGTCCTTCAGTGTGAATTTTTAATTTTCCACGTTTTATAGGGTTTCTGGCCATATTCCAGGTCCTTCAGTGTGAGTTTCTAATTTTCCACTTTTTTCATGGATTCTTGCCATATTCAGGGTCCTACAGTGTGTATTTTTTTTTTTTACTTATTTATTTATTATATGGAAGTACACTGTACCTGTCTTCAGACACTCCAGAAAAGGGCGCCAGATCTCGTTACGGATGGTTGTGAGCCACCATGTTGTTGCTGGGATTTGAACTCTGTACCTTCGGAAGAGCAGTCGGGTGCTCTTACCCACTGAGCCATCTCACCAGCCCCCCAATGTGTATTTTTCATTTTCCAACTTTTTCAGGTTTTCTAGCCATATTCCAGGTCCTTCAGTGAGAGTTTTAATTTTACTTGTTTTTCAGGGTTTCTTGCCATATTCTGGGTCCTACAGTGTGAATTTTTAATTTTCCAACTTTATCAGGGTTTCTCGCCATATTCTAGGTCCTTCAGTGTGAGTTTTTAATTTTCCATATTTTTCAGGGTTTCTCGCAATATTCATGGTCCTTCTATGTGATTTTTTAATTTTCCACATTTATCAGGATTTCTCGCAGTATTCCAGATCCTTGAGTGTGAGTTGTTAATTTCTCTGTATTTCAGGTTTTCTTGCCATATTCCACGTCCTTCAGTGTGAGTTTTTAATTTTCCACGTTTTTCAGTGTTTCTTGCATTATTCTGGGTCCTACAGTGTGAATATTAAATTTTCCACGTGTTTCAGTGTTTCTCGCCATATTCTAAGCCCTTCAGTGTGAGTTTTTAATTTTCCATGTTATCAGGGATTCTCGCCATATTCTGAGACCTACAGTGTGTGTTTTTAATTTTCCACATTTTTCAGGGTTTCTTGCCATATTCCACATCCTTTAGTGTGAGTTGTTAATTTTCCATGTTTTTCTGAATTTCTCGCCATATTCTTGGTACTTCAGTGTTAGTTTTTAATTTTCCATATTTTTCAGGGTTTCTTGCCATATTCCTGGTCCTTCAGTGTGAGTTTTTAATTTTCCACATTTTTCAGGATTTCTCGAAATATTCCAGATCATTGAGTGTGAGTTGTTAATTTTACATATTTTTCAGGATTTCTTGCCATATTCCAAGTCCTTCAGTGTGAGTTTTAAATTTTCTACGTTTTTCAGGGTGTCTCGCCATATTCCGGATCCTTGAGTGTGAGGTGTTAATTTTCCATGTTTTTCTGGTTTTCTCGTCATAACCCATGCCCTTCAGTGTGAGTTTTTAATTTTTCATTTTGTCAGATTTTCTCGCCATATTCCAGGTCCTTCAGTGTGAATTTTTATTTTCCACCTTATTCTGGGTCTCTCGCCATATTCTGTGTTCTTCAGTGTGAGTGTTTAATTTTCCACGATTTTAAGTGTTTAGGGCCAAATTCCAGGTCCTTCAGTGAGAGTTTTTAATTTTACACATTTTTCAGGATTTCTCACAATATTCCAGATCCATCAGTGTGAGTTGTTAATTTTTCATGTTTTTCAGGATTTCTTGCCATATTCCAGGTCCTAGAGAGTGAATTTTTAATTTCCAAATTTTTCAGGGTTTCTAGCCATATTCTGGATCCTACAGTGTGAGTTTTTAATTTTCCACGTTTTTCAGGGTTTCTCGCATATTCCGGGTCTTTCACTGTGAGTTTTTAATTTTTCACGTTTTTCAGGATTTTCACCATATTCCAGATCCTTCAGTGTGAGTTTCTAACTTTCCACGTTTTTCAGGGTTTCTGGACTATTCCCTATCCTTCAGTGGGAGTTTTAATTTTCCACATTTTTGAGGAATTCTCGCAATATTCAAGATTCTTGAGTGTGAGTTGATAATTTTTCATATTTTTTAGGATTTCTTGCCATATTCCAGGTCCTTCAGTGTGAATTTTTAATTTTCCATGTTTTTCAGGGTTTCTCGCATTATTCTGGGTCCTACAGTGTGAATTTTTAATATTCCACGTTTTTCAGGGTTCCTCGCCATATTCCAGGTCCTTCAGTGTGAGTTTTTGTTTTTGTTTTTGTTTTTTGTTTTTTTTTTTTTCGAGACAGGGTTTCTCTGTGTAGCCCTGGCTGTCCTGGCACTCACTTTGTAGACCAAGCTGGCCTCGAACTCAGAAATCCGCCTGCCTCTGCCTCCCAAGTGCTGGGATTAAAGGCGTGCGCCACCACGCCCGGCTCAGTGTGAGTTTTTAATTTTCCTTTTTTTTCAGGGATTCTCACCATATTCTGGGTCCTTCAGTGTGAGTTTTTAATTTTCCAACTTTTTTCAGGGTTTCTCATCATAATTCCAGTCCTTCAGTGTGAGTTTTTAATTTTCCACGTTTTTCAGGGTGTCTAGCCATATTCCTGATCCTTGAGTATGAGTTGTTAATTTTCCATGTTTTTCTGGTTTTCTCGCCATAAAACATGTACTTCAGTGTGAGTGTTTAATTTTCCACGTTTTTGAGGGTTTCTCGCCATATTCCAGGTCCTTCAGTGTGAATTTTTAATTTTCCACCTTTTTATTGCCATATTCTGTGTCCTTCAGTGTGAGTTTTTATTTTTCCATGTTTTTCAGGGTTTCTCGCCCTATTCTGGATCCTACAGTGTGAATTTTTAATTTTCCAAGTTTTTCAGGGTTTCTCGCCATATTCTGTGTCCTACAGTGTGAATTTTTAATTTTACATATTTTTTAGGGTTTCTCGCCATATTGCAGGTTTTTCAGTGTGATTAATTTTCCAAGTTTTTGAGGGTTTCTCGCCCTATTCCAGGTCCTTCAGTGAAAGTTTTATTTTTCCATGTTTTTCAGGGTTTCTCGCCCTATTCTGGGTCCTACAATGTGAATTTTTAATTTTCCACGTTTTTCAGGGTGTCTCGCCATATTCCTGATCCTTGAGTGTGAGTTGTTAATTTTCCATGTTTTTCTGGTTTTCTCGCCATAACCCCTGTCCTTCAGTGTGGGTTTTTTATTTTCCACGTTTTTCAGGTTTTCTCCCCATATTGCAGGTACTTCAGTGTGAATTTTTAATTTTCAACCTATTTCCGAGTTTCTTGCCATATTATGTTTTTCATTTTCCACGTTTTTGAAGGTTTCTCGCCCTATTCTAGGTCCTTCAGTGCGAGATTTAATTTTCCATGTTATTCAGGGTTTCTCGCCCTATTCTGGGTCCTACAGTGTGAATTTTTAATTTTCCACGTTTTTCAGGGTGTCTCGCCATATTCCTGTTCCTTGAGTGTGACTTGTTAATTTTCCATATTTTTCTGGTTTTCTCGCCATAACTCTTTCCTTCAGTGTGAGTTTTTAATTTTCCACCTTTTTCAGGGTTTCTCGTCATAATTCCGGTCCTTCTGTGTGAGTTTTTAATTTTCCACGTTTTTCAGTGTGTCTCGCCATATTTCTGATCCTTGAGTATGAGTTGTTATTTTTCTATGTTTTTCTGGTTTTCTCGCCATAACCAATGTGCTTCAGTGTGAGTGTTTAATTTTACACGTTTTTCAGGGTTTCTTGCCATATTCCAGGTCCTTCAGTGTGAATTTTTAATTTTCCACCTATTTCTGAGATTCTCGCCATATTGTGTGTCCTACAGTGTGTGTTTTTAATTTTCCACGTTTTTGAGGGTTTCTCGCCATATTCCAGGTCCTTCAGTGTGAATTTTTAATTTTCCACATTTCTCAGTGTTTCTTGCCACATTCTGTGTCCTTCAGTGTGAGTTTTTATTTTTCCATGTTTTTCAGGGTTTCTCGCCCTATTCTGCGTCCTACAGTGTGAATTTTTAATTTTACTCGTTTTTCAGAATTACTCGTCATATTCCAGGTTTTTCAGTGTGAGTTTTTAATTTTCCACGTTTTTCAGGTTTTTTCATCATATTCTGGGGTCCTACAGTGTGATTTTCTCATTTCCACGTTTATCAGGTTTTGGTGCCATATTCCAGGTCCTTGGTGTGAGTTGTTAATTATCCATGTTTTAGGTTTTTTCACCATAACCCATTTCCTTCAGTGTGAGTTTTTAATTTTCCAAGTTTTTGAGGGTTTCTCACCCTATTCCAGGTCCTTCAGTGAAAGTTTTATTTTTCCATGTTTTTCAGGGTTTCTCGCCCTATTCTGGGTCCTACAGTGTGAATTTTTAATTTTCTACGTTTTTCAGGGTGTCTAGCCATATTCCTGATCCTTGAGTGTGAGTTGTTAATTTTCCATGTTTTTCTGGTTTTCTCGCCATAACCCCTGTCCTTCAGTGTGGGTTTTTTATTTTCCACGTTTTTCAGGTTTTCTCCCCATATTCCAGGTACTTCAGTGTGAATTTTTAATTTTCAACCTATTTCCGAGTTTCTTGCCATATTATGTATCCTTCAGTGTGAGTTTTCAATTTTCCACGTTGTTCAGGGTTTCTCGCAATATTCTGTGTCCTTCATGTGAGTTTTTCATTTTCCACGTTTTTGAAGATTTCTCGCCCTATTCTAGGTCCTTCAGTGAGAGATTTAATTTTCCATGTTATTCAGGGTTTCTCGCCCTATTCTGGGTCCTACAGTGTGAATTTTTAATTTTCCACGTTTTTCAGGGTGTCTCGCCATATTCCTGATCCTTGAGTGTGACTTGTTAATTTTCCATATTTTTCTGGTTTTCTCGCCATAACTCTTTCCTTCAGTGTGAGTTTTTAATTTTCCACCTTTTTCAGGGTTTCTCGTCATAATTCTGGTCCTTCAGTGTGAGTTTTTAATTTTCCACGTTTTTCAGTGTGTCTCGCCATATTTCTGATCCTTGAGTATGAGTTGTTATTTTTCTATGTTTTTCTGGTTTTCTCGCCATAACCCATGTGCTTCAGTGTGAGTGTTTAATTTTCCACGTTTTTCAGGGTTTCTTGCCATATTCCAGGTCCTTCAGTGTGAATTTTTAATTTTCCACCTATTTCCGAGTTTCTCGCCATATTGTGTGTCCTACAGTGTGTGTTTTTAATTTTCCACGTTTTTGAGGGTTTCTCGCCATATTCCAGGTCCTTCAGTGTGAATTTTTAATTTTCCACATTTCTCAGGGTTTCTTGCCATATTCTGTGTCCTTCAGTGTGAGTTTTTATTTTTCCATGTTTTTCAGGGTTTCTTGCCCTATTCTGCGTCCTACAGTGTGAATTTTTAATTTTACTCGTTTTTCAGGGTTACTCGTCATATTCCAGGTTTTTCAGTGTGAGTTTTTAATTTTCCACGTTTTTCAGCGTTTCTCGCCATATTCCAGATCCTTGGTGTGAGTTGTTAATTATCCATGTTTTAGGTTTTTTCACCATAACCCATTTCCTTCAGTGTGAGTTTTTAATTTTCCAAGTTTTTGAGGGTTTCTCGCCCTATTCCAGGTCCTTCAGTGAAAGTTTTATTTTTCCATGTTTTTCAGGGTTTCTCGCCCTATTCTGGGTCCTACAGTGTGAATTTTTAATTTTCCACGTTTTTCAGGGTGTCTAGCCATATTCCTGATCCTTGAGTGTGAGTTGTTAATTTTCCATGTTTTTCCGGATTTCACACATATTCAGGGTTCTTCAGTTTGATCTTTTAATATTCCATGTTTTTCAGGGTTTCTCGCCATATTCCCAGTTCTTCAGTGTGAGTTTTTAATTTTCCACATTTTTCTAGATTTTCACAATTTTCCAGATCCTTGAGTGTGAGTTGTGAAATTTTCATGTTTTTCAGGATTTCTTGCCATATTCCAGGTCCTTCAGTGTGAGTTTTTAATTTTCCATGTTTTTCAGGGATTCTCGCCATATTCTGAGTCCTACAGTGTGAATTTTTAATTTTTCACCTTTTTCAGGGTTTCTCGCCATATTCTGGGTCCTTCAGTGTGAGTTTTTAATTTTCCACGTGTTTTTAGGGTTTCTCACCATATTCTGGGTCCTATAGTGTTATTTTTCATTTTCCACGTTTTCAGGATTCTTGCCATATTCTAGATCCTTGAATGTGAGTTGTTAATTTTTCATGTTTTTCAGGTTTTCTTACCATAATCCATGTCCTTATGTTTGAGTTTTTAGTTTTCCACGTTTTTCAGTGTTTCTCGCCATATTCTGTGTTCTACAGTGTGAATTTTCAATTTTCCATATTTTTCAGTGTTTCTCGCCATATTCCAGCTCGTTCAGTGTGTTTTTAATTTTCCACGTTTTTTAGGGTTTCTCGCCATATTCTTGCTCCTACAGTGTGATTTTTCATTTTCCACGTTTTTCAGTATTCTTGCCATATTCCAGATCCTTTAGTGTGAGCTGTTAATTTTCCATGTGGTGTCACAGTGCTTCACTCTCGTGTCACAGTGATCCACTTTTGTTTCACATGCTCCACTGTGGTATCAGGGTGCTCCAAAATAGTGTCATAATCCTCCACTGTTGTGTCACATTGATCACTGTGTTGTCACAATGATCGACTGTGTTGTCACAGACTCCAATGTGGTGACAACATGCTCCAATGTGCTGTAACAGTGCACCACGTTGATGTCACGGTGTTCCACTCTGATGTCACTGTAATACTGTGGTAAAACTGTGCTCCACTGTGGTGACTGAGGGCTCCACTTTGATGTCACAGTTCTCCACTGTGTTGTTACAGTGCCCACTGTTGTGTCACATTACTCCAGTGTGATGTCACAGTGCTCCACTGTGGTGTCACAATGCTCCGCTGCTGTATCACAGTGATCTCTATGGACTCAAGTGCTCCACGGTGGTGTCACAGACTCCAATGTTGTGACAACATGCTCCAATATGCTGTAACAGTGCACCACTGTGATGTCACAGTGTTCCCCTGTGATGTCACTGTAATACTGTGGTAAAACAGTGCTCCACTGTGGTGACTGAGTGCTCCATTTTGATGTCACAGTTCTCCACTGTGTTGTAACAGTGCACCACTGTTGTGTCACAATGCTCCACTGAGGTGTCTCCTGCTACACTGTGGTGACAGAGTGCTCCACTCTGGTTGCAGAGTGCTCCACTGTGGTGTCACAGTGCTCCACTGAGGTGTCTCATGCTACACTGTTGTGACGTAGTGCTCCACTGTAGTGTCACAGTGCTCCCCTGTGGTGTCACAGACTCTAACCTGGTGACAGCATGCTCTAATGTGCTGTCAAAGTGTACCACATTGATATCTCAGTGCTCCACTGCGGTGTCACAGTGATCACTCTGCTCACTCTGCTCCACTCTGATGTCACAGGCTCCATTGATGTGAAAGCATGATCCACTGTGCTGTCAGTGTACCACTCTGGTAAAACAGTGGTCCACTGTGCAATCATAGTGCTCCACTGTAGTGTCACAGTGCTCCAGAGTGGTGTCACAGTGCTCTACTGTAGTGTCACAGTCTCCACCCTGGGGACAGCATGCTCCAATGTGCTGTCACAGTTCACCACTGTAATGTCACAAAGATCCACTGTGATGTCACTGTAGTACAGTGGTATAACAGTGCTTCACTCTGCTGTCATAGTGCTCCACTGTGAAGTCATATTGCTCCAATGTGTTGTCACATGCTGCATCGTGGAGTCACATGCTCCACTGTGATGACAGAGTCATCCCCTGGGGTGTCACAATGCTCCACTCTGATGTCACCGTGCTCCACTGTGGTGTCACAGTGCTTCACTGTGTGCTCCACTGTGGTGTCAATGTGCTCCAATCTGGTGCAACATACTCCACTGTTTTGTCACAGTGATCCAATGTGGTGTCTCAGTGCTCCACTGTGGTGTCACAGACTCCAACCTGGTGACAGCATGCTCTAATGTGCTGTCAAAGTGCACCATTGTGATATCACAGTGCTCCACTGTGGTGTCGCAGTGTGTCACTGTGGTGTCACTCTGCTCCACTGTGGTGTCACAGTGCTCCACTGTAGAGTCACAGTGCTCCTTTTTGGTGACTCGGAGCTCCACTGTGGTGGCACTGTTCTCCACTGTGTTGTGATAAAGCACCACTGCTGTGTCACAGTGCTCCTCTTAGGTGTCACAGAGCTCCACTGTAGTGTCAGAGTTCTCCAGTGTAGTGACACAGAGCTCCATTGTGGTGTCACAGTGCTCCACTGTGGTGTCACAGTGCTCCACTGATGTGGCTCATGCTACACTGTTGTGACAGAGTGTTACACTGTGGTGAAAGTGTGCTATACTGTGGAGTCACAGTGCTCCACTAGTGTCACTGTGCTCCATTGTGGTGTCACTATGCTCCACTGTGATTTCACACTGCTACACTGTGATGTCCCAGTGCTCCACTGTGGTGTCACAGTGCTCCACTGTGGTGTCACAGTGTTTCACTGTGGTGTCACAGTGATCCACTTTTCTTTCACATGCTCCACTGTGTTATCAGAGTGTTCCACTGTTGTGTCATAATCCTCCACTGTGCTGTCACATTGATCACTGTGTTGTCACAGTGCTCCACTATGTTGTCACAGACTCCAATGTGGTGACAACATGCTCCAATGTGCTTCAACAGTGCACCACGGTGATGTCACAGTGGTCCACTGTGATGTCTCTGTAATACTGTGGTAAAACAGTGCTCCACTGTGGTGACCAAGTGCTCCACTTTGATGTCACAGTTCTCCACTGTGTTGTAACAGTGCCCACGGTTGTGTCATATTACTCCACTGTGATGTCACATGTTCCACTGCGGTGTCACAATTCTTCACTGCGGTATCACAGTGATCACTGTGGACTGAAGCGCTCTACTGTGGTGTCACAGACTCCAATGTTGTGACAACATGGTCCAATGTTCTGTTACAGTGCACTACAGTGATGTCACAGTGTTCCACTGTGATGTCTCTGTAATACTGTGGTAAAACAATGCTCCACTGTGGTGACCGAGTGCTCCATTTTGATGTCACAGTTCTCACTGTGTTGTAACAGTGCCCACTGTTGTTTCACATTGCTCCACTGTGGTGTCACAGTGCTCCACTGAGGTGTCTCATGCTACGCTGTGGTTATAGAGTGCTCCACTGTGGTGACAGAGTGCTCCACTGTGGTGTCACAGCGCTCAACGATGGTGTCTCATGCTCCACAGTGATGTCACAGTGATCCACTGTAGTGTCACAGTGCTCCATTGGGGTGACACGGAGCTCCACTGATGTGTCTCATGCTACCCTGTGGTGACAGTGCTACACTGTGGTGACAGTGTGCTATACTATGGAGTCACAGAGCTCCACTAGTGTCACTGTGCTCCACTGTGGTGCCACAGTGCTCCACTGTGGTGTCACAGTGCTCCACTGATGTGTCTCATGCTACACTGTGGTGACAGAGTGCTACACTGTGGTTACAGTGCATTATACTATGAAGTCACAGTGCTCCACTAGTGTCACTGTGCTACACTGTGGTGTCACAGTGCTCCACTGTGCTGTAAAAGTGCTCCACAGTGCTCTCTTAGTGATCCACTGTGGTGTCACATGCTCTACTTCGGTTTCACATTGCTCCACTGTGGTGTCACTGTGCTCCACTGTGGTGTCACTGTGCTCTACTGTAGTGTCACAGTGCTCCACTGTGGTGACACAGAGCTTCACTGTGGTGTCTCATGCTCCACTGTCATGTCACAGTGCTCCATTATGGTGATACAGAGTTCCACTGTGGTGGCAGAGTGCTCCACTGTGTTGTGATAATGCACCACTGGTGTGTCACAGTGCTCCACTGTGGTGTCACTGTGCTCCACTGTGGTGTCTCATGCTCCACTGTCATGTCACAGTGCTCCATTATGGTGATACAGAGTTCCACTGTGGTGGCAGAGTGCTCCACTGTGTTGTGATAATGCACCACTATTGTGTCGCAGTGCTCCACTGTGGTGTCACAATGCTCCACTGAGGTGTCTCATGCTACACTGTTGTCACAGAGTGCTACAATGTGGTGACAGTGTGCTATACTGTGGAGTCACTGTGATCCACTGGTTTCACTGTGCTCAACTGTGGTGTCAATCTTCTCCACTGTGATTTCACATTGCTCCACTGTTATGTCCCAGCGTTCCACAGTGGTGTCACTGTGCTCCACTGTGGTGTCACAGTGCTCCACTGTAGTGTCACAGTGCTCCACTGTGGTGACACAGGGTTCCACTGTGGTGTCACAGTGCTCCACTGATGTGTCTCATGCTACACTGTGGTGACAGAGTGCTATACTATGGAGTCACAGTGATCCACTAGTGTCACTGTGCTCCACTGTGGTGTCACAGTGCTCCACTGTGTTGTAAAAGTGCTCCACAGTGCTGTCTTAGTGATCCACTGTGGTGTCACATGCTCTCCTTTGGTTTCACTTTGCTCCACTGTGGTGTCACTGTGCTCCACTCTGGTGTCACAGTGCTCTACTGTAGTGTCACAGTGCTCACTGTGGTGTCACAGTGCTCCACTCTTGTGACACAGTTGTCCACATTGGTGTCACAGTGATCCACTGTGCTGTTCCTGTGCTCCACTCTAGTGTCACAGTGTTCCACTGAGCTGTCACAAGGCTGCACTCTGCTGTCACAGTTCTGCACTATGGTGTGTAAGTGCTCCACGGTGCTGCCACACTGCTTCACTGTTGAGAAACAGTGCACATTGTGGTGTCAGAGTGCTACACTGCCCTGTCACAATGCTCCACTGTGATGTTACAGTGTTCCACTGTGCTGTCACATTGCTCCACTGTGCTGTCACTGTGAACCACTGTTCTGTCACAGTGCTCCACTCTGGTGTAACAGTACTCAAGTCTGGTGTCACAGTTTTGCAGGGTTGTGTCACACTGCTCCTGTTTGGTGTCAAAATGCTCCACTGTCATGTCACAGTGCTCCACTCTTTTGTCATAGTACTTACTGTGGCATCACAGTGCTCCACTGTGGCATTACAGTGCTCCACTGTGGTGTCACAGTGCTCCACTGTATTTCCCAGTGCGAAACTGTGATGTCACTGTGCTCCACCTTGCTGCACTCTAGCAACCCAGTGCTCTACAGTTGTGTCACAGTGCTTCACTTTGATGTCACAGTGATAAACTGTGATGTCACAGTGCTCCACTGTGGTGTCACAGTGCTCCTCTCGAGTGTGCCAGTGAGAAACTGTGATGTCAAAGTACTCCACTGTCATGTCACTGTTCTTTACTGTGGTGTCACAGTCCTCTATGGTGGTGTCACAGTGCTCCCCTGTAATGTCACAGTGCTAAACTGTTGTGTCACAGTGCTCCACTGTGCTGTGAAAGTGCTCCACTGTGCTGTCACAGTGCTCCACTCTCCTGTCACAGTGCTCCACTCTGGTGTAACAGTGCTCCAGTGTAGTTTCACAGTTTTCAGTATGGTGTCACACTGCTCCACTTTGGTGTCACAATGCTCAACTGTGGTGTGACAGTGCTCTACTGTGATGTTACAGTGTTCAACTGTGCTGTCAGAGTTCTCCACTGTGCTGTCACAGTGATCCACACTGGTGTAACAGTGCTTTAGTCTGGTGTCACTGTTTTCCACTTTGGTGTCACAGTGCTCCACTTTTGTATCACAATGCTGCATTGTGGTGTCTCACTGTTCCTCTGTTATGTCCACGTGCTCACTGTGGTGTCAGAGTACTCCACTGTGGTGTCACAGTGCTCCACTGTGCTCCAGTCTTTCAACCCAGTGCTCTATGGTTGTGTCACAGTGCTTCACTGTGATGTCACAGTGAAAAACTGTGATGTCACAGTGATAAACTGTGCTGTCACAGTGCTCCACTCTGGTGTAACAGTGCTCCAGTCTGGTGACACAGTTTTCCAGTGTACTGTGACAAACTGCTCCACGTTGGTGTGACAATGCTCCACTGTTCTGTCACAGTCCTCCACTCTACTGTCCCAGTGTGAAACTGTGATGTCAGAGTGCTCCACTGTGCTGTCACTGTGCTTCACTGTGGTCTCTTTTGTCCACCTATTAGTTATTGACATCTTTATTTACCCAGCAGAAATAACTTCGGAATAAGACCCATAGTGCCACTTGGGTCATGTGCATACTCCAGGTCTTGGGGACCTATACTCAGCATTATCATACACAGCAAAACCAAACCTTAACAGCTATGAAGGACTCTCAACCTGTGAGTCAAGATTCCTTTGTGGTTGAATGACCCTTTCAACACGGGTTGTCTAAAGACTATCAGAAAACACGGATATTTGCATTAAACTTCATAAATGTACTATGTTCATATTTATGAAATAGCAATGAAAATAACCTTATGATTGGTGGTCACCACTACAGGAGGAGCTGTATTAAAGTGTTGGAGCATTAGGAAAGTTGAGAATTAATGGCTTTCTAAGTTACAAGTGTAACCACATATTGCTTTTCTGCTTGCTCTGATTGTCACTGAACTTTAATGTACCATGGGTCCAATAGAATTCTGTGCTCATAAGACACTGAAACACTAGCCTTCAAACAGGGTAGTGAGGACCATGGCCATGACTATCAGGCATGTGCCCTTCTCACAGACATAACTCTTTTGTCTTCCTGTATTTCACTTACAAGTTTAAAGACCATTAAGAATTTTAAAATAATGACAATGGAGCCCTTGAAGCAAGTGTTAGGGATCCTCTGGGTGTAAGGCCTTATGCAACAACATAATTCACATGCCAAGGAACCCATCCAGGCATCAGGCCACAAATGCCAATAGTGCTGAGGTTGAGATGTCCTGCTCCTTGAGTTGTTTCTCTTCTAGTTTTGGTTTTGTGCATATCCAGCTGGTAGTCATTGCCCCCAAATTTTCTACCAGATGAGAGTCACATTTTCTTAGGGACTGTGGAGAACAAGTAAATCTTGTGCCCCCATCCAGCTCATCTTAAAAAAATAAAAAGGGGAATTGTACCCTTCCCCCAGCCTTGAATAGGTTAAACAAACCTCCAAATGTTTAACAACCTGGCTGGATTTGGCACCTGGCCTCATCTCATTTGCATTTTCCCACCTGACCTTTGAGTATTTGACAGCCTGCTGAGCTTGCCTTGCAACTCAATCCAGCTAAAACAAAGGATGGGTCCTGTCTATATAAATGCAGAGCTGAAAATTAAACTTTGTTTTGGGATTTTTTTATTTATTTTATTTTTGTTATTGTTGTTTTGTTTTGTTTTTTTCAAGACAGGGTTTCTCTGTGTAGACCTGGCTGTCCTGGAACTCACTCTGTAGACCAGGCTGGACTCGAACTCAGAAATTCACCTGCCTCTGACTCTCAAGTGCTGGGATTAAAGGTGTGCGCCACCATGCCCTGCGAAAATTAAATTTTGAATCTTGATCAGAAGTCTTTGTCTTGACTTCATTCTTCTCTTGCCCACCTGTCCTTTTTCATTCCCAGCCTCCCTTTCAGGTGTACCCAGTTCTCTGTGGCTCCTGGACAGCTACAACTTAGGTCTTGAATTTTTATCATATTTTCAACCCATGATCATATTATGTTATTGCCAAGGGAAGTTTTGAAGATGTGTTTAAAAATAATAATGACTTGATGTTGAGATAATCAAAAGGGAGGTCATACAACTAGGCTCAGCCTCATTACATTCCTTTAAAAGCAGAGCCTTCTTTATGGCTGGTAACAGATGGAGAGAGGTCAGAAAATTCAAAGCATGGGACTGATTTAGAATGCCCTGGCTGACTTTCAAGATGATGAGCTGCAAAGAAGGGCTTGAGAGAAGGCTAACTGTGGAGGTAGATGAATCCAAGCATGAAAATATATGTGTGTGTGTGTGTGTGTGTATGTGTGTGAGGTATCTGGTGGGAGAGGGAAATGACTTGGCTTAGAGGATGTGGTTAGCACCCCTTTCTGACACTTTCAGGAGAGATGTGATGCCTCCTTTAAAAAAAAAAAAAAAAAAAAAAGAGCTTGGGCTATAGAATTTCAAAGACGCATTTCTCCCAACACCTGCTGGGTACCTAGGAATTATCTGATACATACATAGTAGATTATCATTAAACCTTGACTTCAACTTTCTCACCTATTGGACTCAATTGCTTTAACCAGCTATACCCCTCAGTTAGCACTTGTGGTTCAGAGAGAGGGAGACTTCATCTCAAGTCAAGGTTTTTACAGAGACAGCCTCGCCACCCTGCTATGATGTTTTGCCTTGGCTAGAGAGATGGGGAGCAGCAGTCTGCCTCTACTTCTGCAAAACAAAAGGTTTTGTTTTGGTTTTTTGCACCCTGGGATGCCTTGAGGCTCTGTTTTACAATAAACATAGTCTTCAGTTCAGAATGTAGGGCTGGCAGACACCAAACTGATCAGCCCTCTTGAACAGGCAGGGCAAGATCAACAGACATTCTCTCTCTCTCTCTCTCTCTCTCTCTCTCTCTCTCTCTCTCTCTCTCTCTCTCTCTCTCTCTCTCTCTCTGTATGTGTGTGTGTGTGTGTGTGTGTGTGTGTGTGTGTGTGTGTTTGAGGAACTGTTCTTCAACCTGGACATTCTGAAACTTACACACCTTATTTCATTTAGCCTCTTATCTTTGCTGTGCTGCTGTCATCTCAGACTTGAGGGAACAATCCCTCCAGGCACCTGCACATAAGAAGAAAATGACTCAGAAAAGATTTCCTTTTCTGTAACCCATGATTTACTTAGACCTTGTATGTTTCAGAGAAGCGGTAAGATTATAAAAGAGTAAGTGCCTAGGGCCATGTGGAAGGAATGACAAATGGCCTTAAAACTCATGGAATGAGGTTACCACAGCCACATGAGTGAGTCTCGGTGTGGCACGGTGTGGATTCTGTGTCCTGAGGACGTCATGCTATTATGGAGTTCTGCTCTGCCCTCATATTCCTTTTAATCTAAAGATTATATGAAAACTCTAAGGGGGCTTCCAGACCCTCGCTGGGCAATATCTCTGGCACTCACAATACTAATGCTTGATGTCTTTCAGGCATTGCTGGTGGAGCAGATAATGATTCTATAACTACCCTAGAGAAAAACTTAGATACTTAGATTGTCAGCAATGACCATCACCCTTAAAAAACATTTGGGAAAAAAAGTTAATGAAGCTAGGTTGAGATATTTTTTACTATTGGCTCTGATGTAGAAAATATTCAGAAATAAATTGAGGTTCAGAAAGGCATGCTCTTACTACTTAACCTAGGGACCTTTTATAGTCAGAGAACAAGAATAATGGCAGTTCTTTTTGACATGACTCTCACTGAGTCTGGATTGTTGATAATTGATTTCTTGTACCCATTTTCACCCTCAGCTTCATTATAAAATTTATTAAGAATTGCTGATTAACTCATATGCGTTCTGGGGAATTAAGGTAGATATGACTGGGTTTTTTGTCTTTTCTTTTTAATTTATTTATTTATGCAAGTACAATGTAGCATTCTTCAGATACCCCAGAAGAGGGCATAAGATTTCATTACAGATGGTTGTGAGCCACCATGTGGTTGCTGGGATTTGAACTCTGGACCTTCGGAAGAGCAGTCAGATGCTCTTAACTGCTGAGCCATCTCTCCAGCCCAGACTTGTTTTTATATAAACGTATAGATTTGTGATTCCTTTAAGATTCTTAATAGATTACTTTTAAAGATTTTTAGTTTATTTATTTTATTTTTCATTTTATTTATTTTATTTCTTTACCTGTACTTGTAATGTTGTTTCTTATAAGGTATTGGAAAACACATCATTTTGATAACCATTCACCACAATAAAACTAAAACATAAACACATTGTAATTTAATACTGCTTGAAAGTCTTTTCTGGGATATATAAGTAATGAAAGAAAGAATAAAGTGTGATGGTTAGAGCACATCCATCAACTATATGTATCTGTTAAGACTTGTGTGTGGTGGGTTGGAGTATTGTTCCTTCCATCCATCACTATGTACACGTGTGTATATGTGTACACACGTATAGGGAAGCATGCATACAACACAACAATAAAATCAAAATAACAGGAATCGACAATCATTGTTCATAAATAACTCTCAACATCAATTGTCTCAATTCCCCAGTAAAAAAATACAGACTAACAGATAGGATACTTAAATAGGATGTATTCTTCAGCTGCAGTTAAGAAATGCACCTTAACATCAAGGATAGACATCACCTTAGGGTAGATGAAAAACTACTCCAAGCAAATAAACCTAGGAAGCAACCTGGCATAGCCATTTTAATATTCGACAAAATAAACTTCAAACCAAAGCAAAGGGTCTAAAGTGTTTTCCTCCTTCAAGTATGCAGCCCCAGCCCATTTTCTTTCACTCTGTGTCTTAATTTGCATGCCTTCTGTTTCCCTTCATAATTTTTTTAGTTTGCTTCTCCATTTTCTCTCTCTTGGATTGTTTCTTTCCTTCCTTCAACTAAGCTAAAGAACCAGCATTTTGATATTTTAACCTAATACAGTTGTGATTAATGCCATGCATACTTGCATATTAAAAAAATTTTTAAACGTGCCACACTTTAATAGAATACATGATCTTAGCTCAATCTGGGGTTTTTCCATGCAATTGAACATTGGGGGTACCTCATCTCAAACTTCCAGTGCCTGTACCTCCATTTGCAAATGCTTTTTAATTTTCAAAGTTTTTGTTGTCAGTGTATGTGCAGGTGTCTGTGCACGTATGTGTCACAACATGTTTCACGTCTTAGCTTCCACCATGGGTCCCAGGGATTGAGTTCAGGTAATCATACTATACAGCAAGTTCTTCTATCTGTGGAGTAACTTACTGCTATTGAACAAGTAAGTGTGTGTGTGTGTGTGTGTGTGTGTGTGTGTGTGTGTGTGTGTGTGTGTGATTTTCATATATGTATGTACATCTTTAACGTGATCTGACTCCCTCTTCTGGAGTGCCTGAAGACAGCTACAGTGTACTTATATATAATAAATAAATATTTTAAAAAAAAGTGATCGCTGGCCAGGCAGTGGTGGTGCATGTCTTTAATCTCAGCACTTGTTAGGCAGAGGCAGGCAGATTTCTGAGTTTGAGGCCATCCTGGTCTACAGAGTGAGTTCCAGGACAGCCAAGGCTATACAGAGAAACCCTGTCTCAAAAAAACTAAATAAATAAAAATAACAAAACAAAACACCAAAAAACAAACAAATAAACAGAAAAAAAAAAAAAACAAAACCAAAAAACAGTGATGGCCACTTAGTAGGGCTGAGTGGCCACACCACAAATAGGGAAACAGATGCGTGGTGTTATTGCGACCCCTTCTGGCCAAAGGTAGTTTACGTGCTTGTCCTGATGAACTGAGGATATAGAAACCAAGTCTGGGATGCCACCTTGTGGAAGAAAGAAGTTAGTGCATATGAGTTTTCTTCTCCCACAGTTGCCTTGGCTGGCTTCATTTCCAAGTGTTGGGGGAGACCTGAATCATCCTTACCACCTCTCTCAAAAGAAACCCAGCCTCAGTTTTAAAGGAAATGGACACTTGATTTCCTGTAAGATTCATGCAAAAGTCCAAAGGACTTTCAGACTCATGAAAATGCTAGGCAACCCAAGGAACTGAACGCCATTAGACAACTCAGGCCAGTGACTTATCTAGTCCAATAAAACAATGTCTCGAAATATCCAGCTAAAATTCATGTCAGATGTCATGAATCATCTAAGCTAATAGCATAGTTTATAAACTTCCCTAGTAAGCACTTAGTTGTTTGTGGTGTCATGGTGGTGGCCCACTGTTAGTTCAAGAACTCAGGTAGGAGGGCAGAAGCAGGTAGATATCAGGGAGGAGAACATCCTAGTTTACATACAGAGTTCCAGGATAAATACAAACAGAGACAAATCTTTGATTACAAAATACAATTTTCAGTAATTGACACCCAAAATGAACATGTCATTGCAAATGCATGCCCCTTCTGAGTGCAGTGTAAGATCAAACTTTATCATGCCAAGATAACCTGCGAAAATAAACCGGAGACACCAGTAATAGTCCTGGAGTAATGGTTCTGTGGCTAAAGTACTGGCAGTTGTTCCAGAAGTCCTGAGTTCAATTCCCAGGAACCACATGGTGGCTCACAATCATCTACAGTGAGATATGGTGCCCTCTTCTGGCCTGCAGGCATGCACGCAGGCAGAATGCTGTACGTGTAATAAATCTTAAAAACTAAAATTAAAAAGTACAACTACGACAGGCGCCTTTAATCCCATCACTTGGGGAGTCAGAGGCAAGCGGATTTCTGAGTTCCAGGGCAGCCTGATCTACAAGAGTGAGTTCCAGGACAGCCAGGCCTATACAGAGAAACTGTTGTCTCGAAAAATAAAAGCTAAAAACTTAAAAAAAAAAAAAAAAAAAAAAGAAAGGAAAGAAAGAAAGAAAGAAAGAAAGAAAGAAAGAAAGAAAGAAAGAAAGAAAGAAAGAAAGAAAGAAAGAAAGTACAAATACATGGACTGCTAATGATGTTTAGTCCGTGTGTAGATTTTTACTCTTTTTTAGGGACAGGATCTCCCTGTGTTTTTTTTTTTTAAGACATGAGTTACAGAGATGACTCAGCAGTTAAGAGCACTGTCTGCTCTTTCAGAGTCCCTGAGTTAAATCCCCAGCAAACACATGGTGACTAACTGCCACCTGCAAGCAGACCTGACACCCTTTTCTGGTGTTTGTGAAGACAAGTATAGTATACTCATATAAGTGAAAAACGAATCTTAAAACCACAAAACAAAACCAAGGTTTCTTAGTGTAATCCACAGGTCTATAAATGTCTTTGCATTTCTGTGTAAACCAATCAGATGTTGAACAGACAAGTATCTACCTATTCTTTTGTACTGAACATGAAGTGCAAGTTTCTCAGCCCTATGCCCAGCTGTGAATCTCCCTTTTAGGTTGTGGTGAGCAACTTTGCTTATATTTCCCATCACTCAATTCTCTCTATGCAAATATCTGCAGTGTCTGCTTGCAGATGATTCTGATTGACTGTGCGATCCTGACATTTCAGTGGCTCCATTTGAATAATTAGGAACCCAGTGTTTTCTTTATCTCCAAATGTTTTGCCTGTAGTTTGGGTGTGTGGATCACAAGGTTGTCAGGTGTGGGCAGAGTCCTGAAGACAGCTTTGCCTATCTAGGTGGGTATTAGCTTTTGTATGGGTACTGGGAATCAAATCCAGATCCTCTGCAAGAACATCAAGTGATTTGAACCGCCATTTCTTTGGACTTCTCTAAAGGACAGGAGGGAGGTACAGGAAAGAAGTAGAGCTATGTCACCGGTAACCAGACAGCGATGATTCATTCTAAGGTTTTGTTTTGTAATTTTTCAATGATAATTGTCAAATGCCCATCCTGCTGAGAACCACATTTACTGATTAAAATGCATAAAGACCAAGTTGCTAGAAGGAGACTCCAAACATCTTTAGATTTCATTCCTTGAGTTGGGAACTTCTGTTTGTTTTCCCTTGTTTTTTGTTTGTTTGTTAGTTTGTTTTTCTTAGGCACGGCATTTTTAAGTAGTTGTCCTTGAAATGACATTTTAGACTGGGCTGGCCTTAAATTCAGAGATTTGCCTGTCTCCACCTTCTAAGTGTTGGCTGCAAGAATCTGGTTTAGGGAGTGGCTAAAGTATCACATTGAGAGTTACTATCATGCATGTTACGAGTTAGTCATTTGGAAGAAGTGTTCCGCAGCCTCTGGTTCTCTCTGTACCTTCAAAGTCTATGCAAGGCTGGACTAACCTGAAGGAATAAACACGAATGTCAGGGAGCACACAGTGGCCATGGAATACTTTCATCCAAGATAGATTCGGACAGTCTATAAGGTAAGACAAACAGGGCTTTTTTGTTTATTTCTTTTTGGTTTTTTTTGTGTGTGTGTGTGTGTGTGTGTATCGACCTATATTGAACCTGTGCATGGTACATTCAGAAACCAGAGAAAGGTGGCATGTCTGCAGATATTATAGTTATAGATGGTGCTTAGCTGCTTGTTGTACTAAAACTAAGAAAAAACTAATGTTTATAATTAGCAAGTTCTGGAGTTTTGTTTTGGTTTTGATTTTGGTTATTCTCGTGAAAGGAATTGTTTTGGAATGGATTGGGATTGTGAATTCCTTGTGCTCAGACTCCATATATCTGTATTTATGTCTTCAGTGAAATACAGTGTAGACTGGTACCAGAAAGTCTATTATTAACTTCCCTTTCCCTAGCCCACGGTTAATATAAAGGGAGGAATATTCCATTTGATAGGTAGGTTTGGAACATTGTTATTGCTATCACTTGTGTGCTTCCCTGCCTCTGTGATTTTCATATTCATACTCTGGAATCTGTAATTTCGGTCAAAGTTACTGGTGGCTGAAAGTTTACTGTACTCAATTTCAGGGTACAGCTGTTTGCACAGAAAGGCGCCATTGTGCTAGATTAAAGTTTCAGAACTTGGTAGAGTGAGGTTGTAATCTCTCAGGTATGAATGCATTTCTGTAACAGGCATGCGCCAACTTTTACATAAGTACTCTTGTGTGGCTCATTAAAAAAAAAAAAAAAAAAACACAGGAAAGACTGTAAGTCCAAATCATGTCTTCCATTTTGCTCTTCTGTATTTCCTAACCACTCAGAAAAAGTTCACAAGCCTTTGAAGAAACAGCAGCAGGCCGTTATTGTTTTCAAGGTTTTCAAATTAAGTGATTGATTTTTAATGTATTCTCTCTATTTACTGTTTTGATTTTCAGATTTTGACTCAATATTTGAAGATATGCCTTTTATTGGGTGATGTTAATTCTCGAATGTATTAATGTTGTTTCACAATTGTAATGTTACATGATCATGGGTGGGTACTACATTCTCTAAAAAATTATGCGATAAGAAAGTCATATTCATGGAACTCATGGCTCTAATTGCACAGTCCCCTTGCTAAAGCAAAGGGCACTCTTTTAAGGCTACTTCAGAACTGGTCTTTGTATTTTCTCTAAGCGATGGATGTAGTCATGTCCATTTAGAGTCAGGGTACCACATGTCACAGGCAGCCCTACGTATATGCCGTGAGAAAGTTCAAAGACTTAACATAGTTTACAGGAACTCCAAATTTCATTTTTGTAATGGTAACTCCCAAGATTTTCTCCAAAAAATAAATTATTTTCTATTTTATAATGTAAGAAAAGAAATATAGTGTTGAAAATAATCCTGGTCCCTTACTCTCCTTGTTTCTGTAGTATCCACTGCTGTAACTTTCTCCAATAGCCTCCATAGTCAGAGTGCTAAGACATGCATGAAAGGCTGTTGAAATTGTTTCAAACATCCTTGGTTCCTCTGAGGGGAGAAACTGTTTTAAAGCTCCATGTGTTCTGTTAGGAGACTCCAGTGTTTTGAAAGATAATGAACAATTTTACCCCTGGTTGATGCTTGGGGAAAAAAACTAA
Source organism: Mus caroli (assembly GCF_978045245.1). Classification (NCBI taxonomy): domain Eukaryota; kingdom Metazoa; phylum Chordata; class Mammalia; order Rodentia; family Muridae; genus Mus; species Mus caroli. Next base: position 51,764 of record NW_028227763.1, on the reverse strand, counting down.
AGTTCAGTGGACACCAGTCTCCTGATGAATTGCTTCAAGTTTGTTTGTTTGTTTGTTTGCTTGTTTTTTCAATTTAGAGTAGGTTTGGCTGTAAGACTCAGTCTCTGTCTCCTGCTGTGGGGATGGCAGAGGCAGGCAGAACAGATCTCCTGGTGGTCTTGGACACAGTTTGTAGACCCGGCTGTCCTCAAACCTGTAAAAGCCTGACTCTGCTTTTCCTTTTCTCTTCTTATCTTTTTTTCTTTTTCTGTCCTTTCTTTTTTCTTTTTTGGTTATTTGAGACTCTGTAGAGTGGGGAAGGCCTCTAACTAAGAAATCTTCCTGCCTCTGACTCCAGGCACTGGATTAAAGGCCTGCACCACCACTGCCCAGCCAATTTTTTTTTTTTTTTTTGAATTGTGAGAAACATGATCTATTTAGTCCTGTTGTCTGTAAGTGTTTGACAAGGAAGGCCATTTGGATTTTATTAAAGAGTTTTGATCCTTCATGTGATTGTTGGGAATTGAACTTAGGACCTCTGCTTGCTCTAGCCAAACCCACTTGCTCAGGCCAGAGATTAATTTATTAGTATAAGTTCACTGTAGCTGTCTTCAAATGCACCAGAAGAGGGTACCAAATCACATTATGGGTGGTTGTGAGCCACCATGTGGGTGCTGGGATTTGAACTCAGTACATTTGGAAGAGCAGTCAATGCTCTTCCCCACTGAACCATCTCACCAGCCCCCGACATAATTTTCTTCTAGTAATATTGACTAAAGAACTTTGATCATGAAGGCACATTGGATTTAATGACAGAGTTTGTGTGTGTGTGTGTGTGTGTGTGTGTGTGTGTGTGTGTGTGCAATATTTCTGCTGTGATTGTGGTTACTTGCCATCTAGTGGGCTTGTGTGTAATTTCTTTAATTTTTTCTAATTCTTTTTTTTTTTTTTGTAAAGTTGAATTCATGTCATTCCTCCATATCTTTCTCTCTCACTCCATGTTTGTGTGCATGTGTGTGTGTGTGTTAGTCTTGGGTACACAGATTAAAGAAATCATATTTCCAAGGAATATTTTTTCCTGGAAATATGATTTCTTCAAGTAATATATTTTCCAAACAATATTTTTAAAAATATTTTCTTCCTTCCTTTCTTTCTTTCTTCCTTCCTTCCTTCCTTCCTTCCTTCCTTCCTTTCTTTCTTTCTTTCTTTCTTTCTTTCAATTATTATTATTTTTCTCAGATAGGGTTTCTTTGTGTAGACCTGCCTGACTTGGAAGTCACTCTGTAAGGCAGGGTGACCTTGAATGCAGAAATCCTCCTGAGGCTAAAGGTGTGGTCCACAATTGACTTAGCTCTCCACTAATTCTCTCTTTAATAAACAAGGGGCGGGAGGGTACAGGGGACTTTTGGGATAGCATTGGAAATGTAATTGAGGAAAATACGTAATAAAAATATTTTTAAAAAACGTGTGTATGTATGTATAGAAATAATATTTATCCATTAATATCTCTTTTTCCTAAAATTAATGTCATTCCTCCTTATCTTTCTCTCTCACTCCATGTTTGTGTGCATGTGTGTATGTGTGTTAGTCTTGGCTGCCACCCACATGTCGCCTTTCAGCATGGTGAGGTCAATGTGTCAATGTGCAACCAAGTGACAAAACAAGGAAGTAGACATGTAGACAACAGATATGGAGGTGCACCATCTCCCTTCCCTTCTGTTGTTTGGTAAAAGACACACAATTTTTCTTATTTACCATAAGCCTTAAAAAGCACTCTGACAGCCTCTCAGATATCTACCTTCTATGTGATTAGAATTTCCTTTTTTTTTTTTTTTAATTAATTCTCAGGATCTGCATGGTGACTTGTCCTAGGTTCTGGTGCCCCCTTCTGGCATCTAATCATATAGGCAGCAGATAGAGCAAACACACAAATTTACATTGAAAACTAATAGTAATAATAACAAACACGCAAGCAAGCAAGCAAGCAAGCAAGTAAGCAAACAAATAAATAAATATATAAATAAGAGGGAGAAAGAGATTCTGTCTTCTGCCCGGCTGTGTGGGTGGCAGAAGCAGGCAGGCCGGCAGGCAAGCAGAGAGGACCTCTGTGAGTTTGAGGCTACCCAAGCCTACAGAGCAAGTACAGAGCAGCGTGTGTGTGTGTGTGTGTGTGTGTGTGTGTGTGTGTGTGTGTGTGTATAATATTTCTGCTGTGATTACGGTTACTTGCCATGTAGTGGGCTTATGATTGATTCTGTAATCTTTTTTCTAATTCTTTTAGTTTTATTTTATTTTATTTTTGTTTTATATTTTATTTTATTTTATTTTTGGTTTTTTGGACAGGGTTTCTCTGTATAGCCCTGTCTGTTTTGGAATTCAGTTTGCAGACCAGGCTGGCCCCGAACTCAGAAATCCTCCCATCTCTGCCTCCCTAGTGCTGGGATTAAAGGCGTGTGCCACCACTCCTGGCTATTTTTTTAATTTTTAAATTTTATTTATTTAGTTTATTTATTTATTTTTTCACAATGCGGTTTCTCTGTGTAACCCTGGCTGTCCTGGAACTTACTCTGTAGACCAGGATGGCCTTGAACACATTAATCTGTCTGCCTCTGCTTCCCAAATGCTGGGATTAAAAGCATGTGCCACCACTGCCCGGACTAATGTTTTTTTTTTTTTTTGGAAAATACCTTTCTTTCTTTCTTTCTTTCTTTCTTTCTTTCTTTCTTTCTTTCTTTCTTTCTTTCTTAAATTTATTCTTTTCATACATAGTTTCTTAGTGTAAGCAGCCCTGGCTGTCTTGAAGACACTTTGTAGGCCTCAATCCTTTAAGAGCCTGCCTCTGTTTTTCAAATGCTGGCATGAAAGTTGTACACCACTATGACCTGCTACGATTCTTATCTTCTTATTTTTGTCCCCCCCCCCCACCCTTCCTTTTTGTGATTTTTGCTTTTGCCAGGCAGTGGTGGTGGTGGTGCTGGCAGAGGGAGGTGGATCACTGTAACTTTGCAGCTAGCTTATTCTACAGTCTGAGTTACACAAAAGGGGTTCCAGAATGACTGGTTATATTTTTCGTTTTTTATGCATTTTAATTAAAATTTGATTAAACCAAAAGAATTTAGACTGACCAATTCAGAGTCTGGCGTTTAAAAGTATAACCAAAAAGTATGAGGCTGTCTGTGGATGGTCAAGGGTTCAGGCTGCTTTAGGGAGCCTCCTCACCTTTCTGCATATGCAAACTAGGCCACCTAGAGGCTGGAAACAAAAGCTACCTTGAGCAGTAGGTCACGTGACAGCCAGCCACCTCCATCTTTATGAGGACAGATGTCAGTCAGAGGACAAGATGGCTGCCACCCACTTGTCGCCTTCCATCTTCTTGAGGTCAATATGCAAATTAGTGACAGAACAAGGAAGTAGAAAGGAACAGATATGCAGGTACACCACCTCCCTTCTGTTTTTGGATAAAAGACACATAACAATTTTTATTATTTACAGTAAGCCTTAAACAGCACTCTGACAGCTGCGCAGATATCTACCTACTATGTGATTTGAATTTCCTTTTTTTTTTTTTTAAATTAATTTTCAGGAACTGCATGGTGGCTTCACCTATTTTCTGGTGCCTTCTTCTGATATGCAGTCATCTAGGCAGCAGATAGAGCACCCCCCCCCCCACACACACACACACACTTACATTGAAAACTAATAGTAATAATAACAAACAAACAAATAAATGAAAAGAAGGCCAAAAATAAAAAAAGATTCTAGCTTCTGCCTGGCTGTGTGGGTGGCAGAGTGTAGGTAGGCAGGTAGGCAGGCAGGCAGAGAGGACCTGGGTGAGTTTGAGGCTACCCAAGCCTACAGAGTAAGTTCCAGGCAGGGATGCCAGGGCTACATCCAGAGAAACCCAATCTTGAGGCAAAAGAAAACAGAAGCAGAGAAGGTTCTGGCTTTTATTTTCAGACATATGTTTCTTCTAGTACTATCGAACTTTGATCATGAAGGCACGTTGGATTTTATGACAGAGTTTGTCTGTGTGTGTGTGTGTGTGTGTGTGTGTGTGTGTGTAATATTTCTGCTGTGATTGCAGTGACTTGCCATCTATTGGGCTAGTGTTTGATTTCTGTAATCTTTTTTCTAATTCTTTTTTATTTTTAGGGTTTTTTTTTTGTTTTTGTTTTTGTTTTTGATTTTGTTTTTTGAGACAGGGTTTCTCTTTATAGTTCTGGCTGTCCTGGAACATTTAAAATATTAAAATTATTTTACTATCATACTTGTTATCTTCCTCGAATCGATTTTTACTTCACTTTTTCATTTGATTTAATTTTACCTGCTAGCCAGAAAGACCTACGGATTGTTATGCTTCCCTTACCCTCAGGGACCCAGACACAGGGTCCCACTGAGGCTCTCATGTTCTCTTCCTGAGTGCGTGAGTCTATCAAAAATTATTTTAATATCATACTTGTTATCTTCCTCCCCCTCCCTTCTCCTCCATGTCTTTGGCCTTTCTTCACCTTTTATTATGAGGCAGGGCAGGGAGGCCAAGAAAAGAGAGCAAGAGAGGCTTGACTCTCTTTAGCAATCTTCCCAAGGTGGCTGGCTATATATTCTCCAACCTCTGAAGGAAACCCCTTTGCCAACCAACCCCACCCTGCAGAGTTACTGATTCTTTGATCAGTCGTCTCTCCCCACCCCCTTACTGTTCCCATTCCGAGAGGTGATCTAGTATGCTCTCAGAAAAAAAAACAAAACAAACAAACAAACAAACAAACAAAAAAACCAAAACACACACACACACACACACACACACACACACACACACACACGCTCGCGAGGACGAGGGGAAGTCGTGCATAAAATAAATATTTTTCTGGCCAAAGTGAAAGCAAATCACTATGAAGGGGTACTCCTAGAAAAAAATAAATACAAACGGGCATTTTAACCATTCCACCACTGTTTTAACTCTGAATTTAGTCTTGGAAAAGGGGGCGGGCGGGAGGGCGAGCCAGCGAGCGAGCGGGCGGGCGGGCGGGCGGGGGCGGGGAGGGCGAGCGAGCGAGCGAGCGAGCGGGCGGGCGGGCGGGCGGGCGGGCGGGGGGGGGGGGGAGGGCGAGCCAGCGGGTGGGCGGGCGGGTGAGTGGCCGGCGGGCGGTGGCAGCGAGCCCCAGAAAACAACAAACCCCAAGCGGTAGAGTGTTTTAAAAATGAGACCTAAATGGGGTGGAACTGAGGTCGCCGCCACCTTCCACTGACACCGTGCTTAGATGCTCCCTTCCTATACTGTGCTCCGTTCCCCTAATTGTGCCTGTTCCCTCGCCCCGCAGACCGATTCGCCAGCCACGTACTTTGACTTAGAGAACGGTTTCGCCTGTTTTCACCACTCACTGTCCTACTTTCGTTTTTGGGTGCCCGAGTCTAGCCCGCGTTCGCTATGTTCGGGCGGGACGATGGGGACCGTTTGTGCCACTCGGGAGAAGTGGTGGGTGGGTACGCTGCTCCGTGGTGCGTGCGCGAGTGTCCCACCCTGAGCTCGGGAGGACCCTCGGGAGAGACCGAATGAGTGAATGAATGTGGCGGCGCGTGAGCGATCTGTATTGGTTTGTTTGGTTGATGGAGACCGTTGTCGGGCGACACCTAGTGGTGACAAGTTTCCGCAACGCTCCTGCCGTCTCCGCTTGGTGACACAGAGGAGGGAAGTGCCTGTGGTGAGGCGGCCAGGGTGACATGAGACCCGGCAAGCAGGCGGGGCGTATCGGAGATGGTGTCGTGTGGAGGGACAGTCTGTACCAAGGAGGTTGTACCGGGAGATGGGCAAAGCAGACCGAGTTGCTGCGCGCCCTTTGGGGAAATAGAAGGTTGGTGGCGACGTTATTAGGTCGACCAGAAGGCTTAAAGTCCTACGCATTTTTATTTTTTTTTTCTTCCAGAAGCCTTCTCTGTCCCCGTCACCGGGGACATTGTACTTCTGAGTCCGAGAGGACCCGACTGGCCCGGCTTACAAGCCGACGTGGCCCGGTGCTGGAGGTTCAGATCTTTTTTTTTTTTTTTTTCCTCCAGGAGCCCTCTCTGCCCCTGTCACCCGGGACACTGTACTTCTGAGTCCGAGAGAACGCGACGGGCCCGGCTTACAAGCCGATATGGCCCGGCCAGCTGGAGTGTCGGATCTTTTTTTCCTCCAGAAGCCCTCCGTGTCCCTGTCACCGGTGTCACTGTACTTCTGAGTCCGAGAGGACGCGACGGGCCCGGCTTACAAGCCGATGTGGCCCGGCCAGCTGGGGTGTCGGATCTTTTTTTCCTCCAGAAGCCCTCCGTGTCCCTGTCACCGGTGTCACTGTACTTCTGAGTCCGAGAGGACGCGACGGGCCCGGCTTACAAGCCGACGTGGCCCGGTGCTGGAGGTTCGGATCTTTTTTTTTTTTTTTTTCCTCCAGAAGCCCTCTCTGTCCCTGTCACCGGTGTCACTGTACTTCTGAGTCCGAGAGGACGCGAGGGGCTCGGCTTACAAGCCGATATGGCCCGGCCAGCTGGAGTGTCGGATCTTTTTTTCCTCCAGAAGCCCTCCGTGTCCCTGTCACCGGTGTCACTGTACTTCTGAGTCCGAGAGGACGCGACGGGCCCGGCTTACAAGCCGATGTGGCCCGGCCAGCTGGAGGTTGGGATCTTTTTTTTCCTCCAGAAGCCCTCTCTGTCCCTGTCACCGGTGTCACTGTACTTCTGAGTCCGAGAGGACGCGACGGGCCCGTCTTACAAGCCGACGTGGCCCGGTGCTGGAGGTTCGGATCTTTTTTTTTTTTTTTCCTCCAGAAGCCCTCTCTGTCCCTGTCACCGGTGTCACTGTACTTCTGAGTCCGAGAGGACGCGAGGGGCCCGGCTTACAAGCCGATGTGGCCCGGCCAGCTGGAGGTTGGGATCTTTTTTTCCTCCAGAAGCCCTCTCTGTCCCTGTCACCGGTGTCACTGTACTTCTTAGTCCGAGAGGACGCGACGGGCCCGGCTTACAAGCCGATGTGGCCCGGCCAGCTGGAGTGTCGGATCTTTTCCTCCAGAAGCCCTCCGTGACCCTGTCACCGGTGTCACTGTACTTCTGAGTCCGAGAGGACGCGACGGGCCCGGCTTACAAGCCGATGTGGCCCGGCCAGCTGGAGGTTGGGATCTTTTTTTCCTCCAGAAGCCCTCTCTGTCCCTGTCACCGGTGTCCCTGTACTTCTGAGTCCGAGAGGACGCGAGGGGCTCGGCTTACAAGCCGATATGGCCCGGCCAGCTGGAGTGTCGGATCTTTTTTTCCTCCAGAAGCCCTCCGTGTCCCTGTCACCGGTGTCACTGTACTTCTTAGTCCGAGAGGACGCGACGGGCCCGGCTTACAAGCCGATGTGGCCCGGCCAGCTGGAGTGTCGGATCTTTTCCTCCAGAAGCCCTCCGTGACCCTGTCACCGGTGTCACTGTACTTCTGAGTCCGAGAGGACGCGACGGGCCCGGCTTACAAGCCGATGTGGCCCGGCCAGCTGGAGGTTGGGATCTTTTTTTCCTCCAGAAGCCCTCTCTGTCCCTGTCACCGGTGTCCCTGTACTTCTGAGTCCGAGAGGACGCGAGGGGCTCGGCTTACAAGCCGATATGGCCCGGCCAGCTGGAGTGTCGGATCTTTTTTTCCTCCAGAAGCCCTCCGTGTCCCTGTCACCGGTGTCACTGTACTTCTTAGTCCGAGAGGACGCGACGGGCCCGGCTTACAAGCCGATGTGGCCCGGCCAGCTGGAGTGTCGGATCTTTTCCTCCAGAAGCCCTCCGTGACCCTGTCACCGGTGTCACTGTACTTCTGAGTCCGAGAGGACGCGACGGGCCCGGCTTACAAGCCGATGTGGCCCGGCCAGCTGGAGGTTGGGATCTTTTTTTCCTCCAGAAGCCCTCTCTGTCCCTGTCACCGGTGTCCCTGTACTTCTGAGTCCGAGAGGACGCGAGGGGCTCGGCTTACAAGCCGATGTGGCCCGGCCAGCTGGAGTGTCGGATCTTTTTTTCCTCCAGAAGCCCTCCGTGTCCCTGTCACCGGTGTCACTGTACTTCTTAGTCCGAGAGGACGCGACGGGCCCGGCTTACAAGCCGATGTGGCCCGGCCAGCTGGAGTGTCGGATCTTTTCCTCCAGAAGCCCTCCGTGACCCTGTCACCGGTGTCACTGTACTTCTGAGTCCGAGAGGACGCGACGGGCCCGGCTTACAAGCCGATGTGGCCCGGCCAGCTGGAGGTTGGGATCTTTTTTTCCTCCAGAAGCCCTCTCTGTCCCTGTCACCGGTGTCACTGTACTTCTTAGTCCGAGAGGACGCGACGGGCCCGGCTTACAAGCCGATGTGGCCCGGCCAGCTGGAGTGTCGGATCTTTTCCTCCAGAAGCCCTCCGTGACCCTGTCACCGGTGTCACTGTACTTCTGAGTCCGAGAGGACGCGACGGGCCCGGCTTACAAGCCGACGTGGCCCGGTGCTGGAGGTTCGGATCTTTTTTTTTTTTTTTTTTTTTTCCTCCAGAAGCCCTCTCTGTCCCTGTCACCGGTGTCACTGTACTTCTGAGTCCGAGAGGACGCGAGGGGCTCGGCTTACAAGCCGATATGGCCCGGCCAGCTGGAGTGTCGGATCTTTTTTTCCTCCAGAAGCCCTCCGTGTCCCTGTCACCGGTGTCACTGTACTTCTGAGTCCGAGAGGACGCGACGGGCCCGGCTTACAAGCCGATGTGGCCCGGCCAGCTGGAGGTTGGGATCTTTTTTTTCCTCCAGAAGCCCTCTCTGTCCCTGTCACCGGTGTCACTGTACTTCTGAGTCCGAGAGGACGCGACGGGCCCGTCTTACAAGCCGACGTGGCCCGGTGCTGGAGGTTCGGATCTTTTTTTTTTTTTTCCTCCAGAAGCCCTCTCTGTCCCTGTCACCGGTGTCACTGTACTTCTGAGTCCGAGAGGACGCGAGGGGCCCGGCTTACAAGCCGATGTGGCCCGGCCAGCTGGAGGTTGGGATCTTTTTTTCCTCCAGAAGCCCTCTCTGTCCCTGTCACCGGTGTCACTGTACTTCTTAGTCCGAGAGGACGCGACGGGCCCGGCTTACAAGCCGATGTGGCCCGGCCAGCTGGAGTGTCGGATCTTTTCCTCCAGAAGCCCTCCGTGACCCTGTCACCGGTGTCACTGTACTTCTGAGTCCGAGAGGACGCGACGGGCCCGGCTTACAAGCCGATGTGGCCCGGCCAGCTGGAGGTTGGGATCTTTTTTTCCTCCAGAAGCCCTCTCTGTCCCTGTCACCGGTGTCCCTGTACTTCTGAGTCCGAGAGGACGCGAGGGGCTCGGCTTACAAGCCGATATGGCCCGGCCAGCTGGAGTGTCGGATCTTTTTTTCCTCCAGAAGCCCTCCGTGTCCCTGTCACCGGTGTCACTGTACTTCTTAGTCCGAGAGGACGCGACGGGCCCGGCTTACAAGCCGATGTGGCCCGGCCAGCTGGAGTGTCGGATCTTTTCCTCCAGAAGCCCTCCGTGACCCTGTCACCGGTGTCACTGTACTTCTGAGTCCGAGAGGACGCGACGGGCCCGGCTTACAAGCCGATGTGGCCCGGCCAGCTGGAGGTTGGGATCTTTTTTTCCTCCAGAAGCCCTCTCTGTCCCTGTCACCGGTGTCCCTGTACTTCTGAGTCCGAGAGGACGCGAGGGGCTCGGCTTACAAGCCGATGTGGCCCGGCCAGCTGGAGTGTCGGATCTTTTTTTCCTCCAGAAGCCCTCCGTGTCCCTGTCACCGGTGTCACTGTACTTCTTAGTCCGAGAGGACGCGACGGGCCCGGCTTACAAGCCGATGTGGCCCGGCCAGCTGGAGTGTCGGATCTTTTCCTCCAGAAGCCCTCCGTGACCCTGTCACCGGTGTCACTGTACTTCTGAGTCCGAGAGGACGCGACGGGCCCGGCTTACAAGCCGATGTGGCCCGGCCAGCTGGAGGTTGGGATCTTTTTTTCCTCCAGAAGCCCTCTCTGTCCCTGTCACCGGTGTCACTGTACTTCTTAGTCCGAGAGGACGCGACGGGCCCGGCTTACAAGCCGATGTGGCCCGGCCAGCTGGAGTGTCGGATCTTTTCCTCCAGAAGCCCTCCGTGACCCTGTCACCGGTGTCACTGTACTTCTGAGTCCGAGAGGACGCGACGGGCCCGGCTTACAAGCCGATGTGGCCCGGCCAGCTGGAGGTTGGGATCTTTTTTTCCTCCAGAAGCCCTCTCTGTCCCTGTCACCGGTGTCACTGTACTTCTGAGTCCGAGAGGACGCGAGGGGCCCGGCTTACAAGCCGATATGGCCCGGCCAGCTGGAGTGTCGGATCTTTTTTTCCTCCAGAAGCCCTCCGTGACCCTGTCACGGGTGTCACTGTACTTCTGAGTCCGAGAGGACGCGACGGGCCCGGCTTACAAGCCGATGTGGCCGGGCCAGCTGGAGTGTCGGATCTTTTTTTTCTCCAGAAGCCCTCTCTGTCTTTGTCACCGGGGGCGCTTTACTTCTGAAGCCGAGGGAAAGCTATGGTCCCGCCTTTTTTTCATTTACCTATCGGTATTTTGAGTATTCCCGGTTGTCAGGTCGACCAGTTGTTCGTTTGACGTCCGGTTCTTTTCTTCATGGGGACATTTTTGGGCCACCCCCCCATGTATGACTTCCAGTTGTTCTCTGTGGGCTGTCATCTTCCTCCCTGTCATTTTTATGGTTTTGATCTATTCTATCTGTTCCTATTGGACCTGGAGATATGTAGTGACACGCTGTCCTTTCCCTATTTACACTAAAGGACACTAAAGGACACTAAAGAGAAAAGACCCTTTCAATCAAGGCTGTTTGCTTGTCCAGCCTATTTTTCTTTGCATATCGGCTTGGGTCTGTCGCCTTGCCTGAAACTGTGCCCGAGACATGCTTCCTGCTTTCCGTGCTTTTGCTTCCCGTTTGTGTGTGCGCTTGCTGGGCAGCTTGTGACAACCAGGGGCTATGATATTGCTGCGTTCTCAGGCGTTTTTCCCGATTTCCACGTTGTCGTTGTCACACCTGTGTCCTGTGTGGAATGGTTGCAGCCAGCTGTCTCGTGCTAGTGTTTTGTGTTCCTCCCGCTGGTTTTTTTTTTTTTTTTTTTCCTGGGAGTCCCGAACCTCCACTGTCTTTCGTTTCCACGTCTTCCACACGCCTCCCGAGTGCATTTTTTTTTTTTTTTGGCGGGGGGGAGGTGGAGAGTCCCGAATCCTCCACTCTCCTGTCTGCGGTGTCTTGGTTCTTCCTGCCACATGCCTCCCGAGTGCATTTTTTTTTTTTTTTGGCGGGGGGGGAGGTGGAGAGTCCCGAATCCTCCTCTCTTGATTGTGGTGTCTGAGTCTTCCTGCCACGTGCCTCCCGAGTGCACTTTTTTTTTGTGGCAGCACCTTCGTTGTGTCTCTGCCCGGATCCGTACTGTCTTGCCCCGCGTGTAAGACGTGCCTATCTCGCTTGTTTCTCCCGGTTGCGTGTTGTCGCTCACTCTGCTTAGATCGATGTGGTGCTCCTGAGTTCTCTTCGGGCCAGGGCCTAAGCCGCGCCAGGCGAGGGACGGACATTCATGGCGAATGGCGGCCGCTCTTCTCGTTCTGCCAGCGGGCCCCTCGTCTCTCCACCCTATCCGTATTCCGGTGGTGTGTGGAAGGCAGGGGTGCGGCTCTCCGGCCCGAGCACTGACCCGCGCGCACTTCTCGCAGTGGTTCGCGTGGTCCTCGTGGATCGCTTGCCCATCTTCCCTGAGCCGGGGAATGTTGGCTGGTGGCGATGCATAACCTTCCCGTCTGGTGTGTGCACGCGCGTTCTGTTTCTTGCAGAGGTGCTCCTGGATCGTTCCAGGTTTTGCCACCTAGGTGCCCGCTTCTGAGTTGGTGGTGGCGCTTCCCGTTTCCTGGCGTGCCTCCGGTGCTCCGTCTGGCTGTGTGCCTTCCCGTTTGTGTCCGAGAAGCCCATGAAAGGGGGGTCGAGGATTAGAGGAAGGGCGGTTAAAAAAAAAAGCCCCCTTCGTTGGGCGAGCGCCCACCCCGCGCACTCGCGGACCTTGCGCGTAGGGATGGTGCTGAGCGGTCGCGGCTGGCCTTTTTGAAAAGTTTCGTGAAGCTTCCTTGCTCCTCGTGTGGAGCTTGGAGAGTGGCGGTGGCCTGCCTTTCGGGGGGGACCTGTTGCAGGGTCTCCTCTGTCCGCGTATGCTCAAAATACCCCTGGAAGAGAACCTTCCTGCTGCCGCAGCTCCCCCCGCGCGGATGCCCGCGTGTGGGTCTTCTCTTGTCGCACGCATCCTCTCTCGGTTGCCGGTTATCTGTCTGGCTCTGTGCCTTCCCGTTCGTGTCCGGGAAGCCCGTGAAAGGGGGGTCGAGGAGGAGAGGAGGGGGCTAGGAAAAACAAGCCCCCTTCGTCGGGTGAGCGCCCAGCCCCGCGCACTCGCGGACCTTGCGCGTAGGGTTGGTGCTGAGCGGTCGCGGCTGGCCTTTTTGAGAAGTTTCGTGAAACTCCTTGCTTCCTTGTGGGGAGCTTGGGGGGGGCCTGGCCTTTCGGGGGGGACCGGTTGCAGGGTCTCCTCTGTCCGCGGATGCTCAAAGTACCCTTGGAAGGGAACCTTCCTGTTGCCGCAGACCCCCCCGCGCGGACCCCCGCGTTGTGGGTCTTCTCGCTTCCCTGTGTGTGCGCTTGTCGCACGTATCCTCTCGGTTGCCGGAGCTCGTCGGGGTTTTGGGTCCGTCCCGCCCTCAGTGAGAAAGTTGCCTTCTCTAGCTATCTTCCGGAAAGGGTGTGGGTCTCGAGGGGTCTCTCCCGGTCGGTCCCCTCGAGGGCTCACCCCCTGACCACCTCCTGCGCGCGCAGCGTTTGCTCTCTCGTCTACCGCGGCCCGCGCCTCCCCGCTCCGAGTTTGGGGAGGGATCACGCGGGGCAGAGCCTGTCGGTCGTCCTGCCGTGGTGGCGGGGCCGTGTGGTCGGTCGGCCCGGTTGTGTGGTGGTGGCTGGGGAAAGGGCTCCGTGCACACCCCCGCGTGCGCGGTACCTTCCTCCCCTCCTGGGGGCCGCCGCGGGATGGGGTGTTGGGGAGGCGACGGTGGGCTCCCGGGTCCCGCCCGTCTTCCCGTGCCTCACCCGCGCCTTCCGTCGCGTGCGTCCCTCTCGCTCGCGTCCACGACTTTGGCCGCTCCCGCGACGCGGGCCTGTGCCGCGCGTGTTGCGTGCTGTGTGCTTCTCGGGCTGTGTGGCTGTCGCCTCGTCCCCCCTTCCCGTGGCAGCGTTCCCACGGCTGGCGGAATCGCGGGAGCCCTCCTTCCCCCTCCTCGGGGCCGAGAGGGTCCGCGTCTGGCGTTGGTTGAATCTCGCTCTCGGGGGCGGGCCGTTTTGTGGGAGGACGGCTGTTGGCCGCGTCCGGCGCGTCGTCGGACGTGGGGACCCGCTGCCGCTCGTGGGTCTTCGTCGGTCGGCATCGGTGCGTGGACATCGCTCTCTCTCGTGTTGGTGTCGCCTCCTCGGGCTCCCGGGGGACCGTCAGGTTTCGGGTCGCCTCGGCGCTGCGGGCGTGGTGGGACTGCCCAGGGGAGTGGTGCAGTGTGATTCCCGCCGGTTTTGCCTCGCGTGCCCTGTCCGGCCCGTTGTCCGAGCGGCCTCTCGGTCCCTTGTGAGGTTTCCCCCTTCCGGGAGGGGCCCTGCCGCGGCCGCCCTTGCCGTCGTCGTCGGCCCTCGTTCTGCTGTGTCGTTCCCCCTCCCCGCTCGCCGCGGCCGGTACTTTTTCCTATCCCCCCCTCTCCCCCTGGCAGACCCGTGGCCGTGCTGCCGGACCCCCCGCATGGGGGGCGGCCGGGCACGCACGCGTCCGGGCGGTCAGCGGGGTCTTGGGGGGCGGAGGGGTAGGGAGCCGGCTCGGCGGGCGGGAGAAGCTGTGGTTTGGAGGGCGTCCCGGCCCTGCGGCCGTGGCCGGCGCCTTGCGCGGTCTTGGAGAGGGCTGCGTGCGAGGTGAAAAGGTTGCCCCGCGAGGGCAAAGGGAAAGAGGCTAGCAGCGGTCATTGTCCCGCCGGTGTGGAGGCCTGCTGTCCGAGGTGCGTCTGTGGGGGGCCCGTCCGGCCCCGTCGTCCGTCGGGAAGGCGCGTGTTGGGGTCTGCCGGGGCGCCGAGGTGGGTGCCCTGGCGGTGGGATTAACCCCGCGCGCGTGTTCCGGTGTGGCGGTGGGGGCTCCGGTCGACGTCTACCCCCTCTCACCGAGGTCTCAGGTCTTCCTCCGCGGGCTCTCGGCCCTCCCCTCGTTCCTCCCTCTCGCGGGGTTCAAGTCGCTCGTCG